>NW_003314341.1:837856-857081 GCF_000143415.4 Selaginella moellendorffii
GACTCGATCTCGGATCCGACTTCGGATTCAGTCTCGGACTCGATCTCGGACCCGATCACGGACTCGACCTCGGACTCAACCTCGGACTCAGTCTCGGACCCAATTTCGGATCTCGGACTTGGTCTCGTACTCGGTCTTGAACTCAGTCTCCGAGTCGGCCTTGGACTCGATTCCGGACTCTATCTCGAACTCGGTCTTAGAGTCGGTCTTAGACTCGATCTTAGACTCGGTCCCAGTCGATGAACTCTTTATCATTTTGGTTATGCTTTCGGGGCTCCTTTAGCCTACGACACCTCGGCGAGTTGGTTCCTTACAACTCCACCACCCATAGAAGAAGTTCGATGCCCACATCAAACATCTCTTTTTTATCCTACGACTTGTTGACGATGTCTCCGGGGGCATCCCCCCACTTAGCGGTGTGCCTAAGTTAGCCTCCCCAGCCAAGAGCCCATGACAACGGAATATAGGTGTCCTTATACTCCTCACCTCACCACGCCCTAGTATGGGGTCAGGACTTGAACCCAGCCTTGCTTTACTAGGGGGTTGGGACTCGAACCCAACCTCTGTAGAATACGTCTATGGATTCGACATCCCCGCAGGGAGTCGGGCATAGTTCCCTACGCCTGGTCGACCTAGCTAACCCATGCTAATTAGCTTACCTTCGGCGCGCCTTTGGGTCCCAACATATGCCATTGCTCAACTTCTCAAATTGATACTTTTAATTGAACTTTGCATAAGTACATAGAGTTCTACCTTGCAGAAATTCCTCCACTAGATCTCGCGTGTTCGCGAGGTTCTCCTTCGGTTCCTATGTTACTTCGCAGTGTGGAAATCCTTTCCACTTCACATGGAACTCTCTCACCTTGCGTCCTTGTCGCTTGCTCTTGCGCGCATTGAGGATGGCCTTGACTTCGTATTCCTCTTCCCCTTGGATAACCTCAGGTAAAGGTCTTACTTGGTCCTTGTGAAGCGGATCCTCAAAATACGGCTTGAGTAAGTTCACGTGGAACACGGGATGCATCTTCCCCATCTCTCGAGGAAGTCGAAGATGGTAAGCCACTTTACCGATTCGAGCCTCAATCTCGTAAGGCCACGCGAACCTACTTAAGGAACTCAAAGATCAATTCATTTATAGGAATATATGCATTTTTACCTTTGGGTCAACTTTCGGCAGATCCCACTAGGCAGCCTGAGGTTCTTGGTGTTCAGCCACACCTTCTCCCCAGCTTGGAACTCTACATCCTGGCGCTTCTGGTTCGCGTACTTAGTTTACCTTTGTTGAGCCCATTCCAAGGAATCCCTCACTAGATTCCAAATGTTGAGTCTTTCCGCCATGAATGCCTCCACTACAGGTAACTCTCCATGATACTCGGCCACGCCGAGTTCCACAGGACCTTCAATAGCTCACCCATTGATGACTTCCCATGGACTCACCCCGATGCTCGAATTTGGTGAGTTGTTATAACACATTTCCGCAAGTCCCAAATGACTTACCCAATCGGTCTGATCTCCCGAGACATAGCATCGCAAATAATCCTTCAGCTGCCTATTCACCCTTTCTGTTTGTCTGTCTGTCAAGAAGTGTTAGTGCCATCAATCTTGACTTAATACCCATTACCTGTCTGCGGGTGATAGGCTGTGCTGAATTTCAACTTGGTGCGATACTATTCTAGGAGTGTCCTCCAGAACCTACTAGTGAAGATCTTATCTCGATCTGAGATAATCTCTTCCGGCCTTCCCCGCACTCAAACCACTTGTTCGAAGAACAGCTTCGCCACACCTTCCGCATCCACTTCCGTTGTGGTGGGTATGAAATGTGCCATCTTCGAAAATCGATCCACCACCACGAATATCGCATCGAACCCCTTGCTTGGGGGAAGTCCCGTGATGAAGTCCATCGTAAGACATTTCCACGGACGATCTGGAATTGGGATGCTTTATAACAAGCCCCCACTAACCTTAGTCATGCCTTTGACCTACTGACATGTTGGACATGTCTTTACATAGTCTTGGACATCCTTAGCCATATCTGGCCAGTGGTACTTCCTCTTGAGTAAGCCCATTGTCTTGGGTACTCCGCCGTGTCCCGCAAGAGGTCCGTCGTGACACTCTTCTAAGGCTACCTTCCTTAGTTCCCCTTCTAGAACATACACCTTCGTTTGCTTGTAATATATGAGTCCGTTGCGTTCTGTATAGCCTGTTTTCTCTTCCGTTGGCAGCTCACCTCTCTGGTGAGCTTCCCGTGCCTCTAGATTCCTCAGCAACACTTCTTGTGCTATACCATCGTTCTCGTATGTAGTCCGCACATCATCCCAAAAGGTTGCTATTGCACTAGATATAGCCAACTTCAAGCTCTCTTTTCGACTTAGCGCATCTGCCATGATGTTGTTCTTTCCAAGCTTATACAGAATCTTGCAATCAAATTCGGCCAAGGCATTGGCCCACTGACCTTGTTTTCCCCTCAAGTTAGGTTGTGACAAGAAGTGTTTCGTTGCCATACTGTCCGTGTAAACCTTGAAGTGTCTCCCAAGGTAGTGTCGCCACTCCTTGAGTGCCTTGACCACCGCAAACAATTCCTTCTCATGGGCAGGCCACTTCCGTTGAGCCTTGTGAAAGCGACTAATTTTTCCATTCTACTTTAGTCACTTAACCACACCTCCAACCACTTGGAGGAGTCTCACTCACAACCTCCATAAGTCCCATTTCAGACTTGGGCTTGCTAGCCCGAGAATGGCATCCCCGCCACTCAACCTTTACACTTGATCCAAGTGCTCCACGTGTTCGATCCCATGACTAACACCCCAAGGTACCACTGACATATCAGCCCGTTACGCTAAGGCCATGCCCCTTTACATTGGTCACCCCGGTGGTCTAACACCACCTTCATCACAGTCCCATCTCTCAAGGACTGGGCCATCCGTCCATGAGTGATCATTCCAGATCCACTCCTTAGCATCCTTAGGATGCCCACAGACATGGGGAATAGCCTTCCCCAATATCCCTTTTCCGGTCTTCACCAAGTCCCTTTCTACCCATGGCCGTATTCACCAACACTGCCACTGGATCGAGGCTCACAGGCCCGACCACTAAGTCCCACGGTCCTCTGGGACTTCCTCACCACTCGACTGTATCCTTGGTCACTACACCAGAGGACTACTCCTCTTCCTTTCCATAGTCTCAGCCTTTGGGACAACATTTCGGAACACCGTGGCCTTACACAGGCCTCATGGGTACTCTCCCCGCCTTCTGCCTTTGGGTGCTCTAGCCATGGGCTTAGAGCGAGGTTCCGTTGAGCCACACCAGGTATCCAAGTAGGTAGTGCCACCCACACTTGGACTGGGAGCATCGACCATTCGATCTCCCTGGGGAACTAGAGCCAGCTCTTGAACACTTCACCAAGCTACCCCACTTGTCGGTCCGTATTCCTTCTAGTCTTGGACTTCCCAGTGGCCAGTTCATTACCCAACACTAGGTATGGCCTTCCTGGGCCAATCTGGCCCTTCTTGGCCAAACTGGCTCCACTGGGCTCCAACCCTCACACTCTCCCTACTATACTTTTGGAATCCCCCGCACCCGCCCCCCCCCCCCCCCCCTTGGGGGACAATCGCTTTGGGCTTTCACCCAACTACCTATATTAGTATTCGGACTCGGACTCGGGCTCGAACTCGGACTCAGACTCGGTCTCGGTCCCGGTTTCGGACTCGGACTCGGTCTCGGTCTCGATCTTGGCCTCCGTCTCGGTCTCAGTCTCGTTCTCGGTTCCATCTCGGACTCCATCTCGGACTCCATCTCAGATCCATCTCGGGTCCATCTTGGACTCCATCTCGGGCTCCATCTCGGACTCCATCTCGGGCTCCATCTCGGACTCCATCTCGGGTCCATCTCAGACTCCATCTCGGGTCCATCTCGGACTCCATCTCGGGTTCATCTCAGACTCCATCTCGGGTCCATCTCGGACTCCATCTCGGGTCCATCTTGGGTCCATCTCGGGTCCCTTTTTGGAGCCTTGCTTATTGCTCGCTTTGTGCTCGTTCCTCAAGGCCTTTGTTAGGAGTTCCACTCCCACTCTCGACCTTTTCACGTTGGAGCTTTTTAGTCCAAACGTTTTACGCACGTTTGGTTTTCGCTTCGGCCACCAACACATGGCACCCTTCCGGCTCCACTTTGTAGCCTAGGGATTTTGTGTCTCACAACTCCACCACCCATAGACGAAGTTCGATGTCCTCAACGAACGGTAACCCTCTTATAAATTAACACCTACATGTATTACCAGTTCCATCCTTGGCACCCAGCCAATATTTGTCTATGGTTTGACACCAAAGGCTCACCATGCCTTGTCCATCCTATAAGGAGCATAGTCTCTCCAACTTAGAGACTCATTCGGCCACCTGGGGTGGTTTACTCCCTTTTATTGGTTCAGTTCTTGCTAAACCTGTTAGAGACATCGTCTCTAACTCAATTCCACTACCCATTCTCGAGTAGTCTCAGATTCTATCGACATAACATTTGCACTTTGGAACGTTTACTTTTAACTTCTTGAAATCAATTTCCTAGGTGTCTCCGACACCTTACGTTGCACATGGTGCAACTCCACTTCCCTATCCTAGGAAGTTCTTTACTTGAGGATACCATCATCCTCTCTCCGATATTGTGCCACCTTTGACACCAAGTTTCAGTTATCATAATTAGTGCTAGGGCTGCCCACGACCCTATTATTTGGCTACTTTACCGCTCCCCCCTTTGGAGCATCCACTTCGCCAAATTGGAACAGTTGGGAATCCACCCTTAGGGAAACTTTGCCTTTCCCACAATTCGTTAGCACCTAACACATTAGTGTTCTCGGCCTAACTTTGCCATTTGGATTCTTTCCCAGGATTCCGATGGCTCTTTTCTTAGCCACTAGTGTTTTGCTCTTATCCTTGATTGTTGCACCCAGCAATATAGGATTGCTACCTCCATTTTCGAGGTTTCCTTTCAGTTCTATAGCAAACACTTTGCTTTGCCAAATCCAGAGGGTGTTCACCCCTAGTACGTCTCTTTAACATTTTCTGCTGTGGGCTCTATCCACGGCCCAACTTTTGAGATCCTTTCTTGGATCTCTTATAGAGACTACCTTCCTCGGACTTACTATGCCACAGCATTGACATAGCTCATTTCCCTTAGGTATTTTTCCCACTTGGTCACCTTGACCAAGCCACACCATTATCAATAGTTCAAATCAACACTTTGAACTAGGAATCATATTCCTTAACCCAAACAAAGACCTTGTCCTTGTTTAGCCACAAGATCACCTGGTGATCTCATCTTGACCACTTAATAGGTCTTCCCATAGGAACTACGTCTTCTAGACCCTTCCATGTTGTTGACTATGACCCCGGGGGCATCCTCCACGCTTGGCGGTGCGCCCAAGCCAGCCCTTCTGGCCAAGGATCCATAGCAACTGAGACTGGGTGTCCCCATCTCATTCACCACGTCTTTGGTGCCCTTTACACTAAAGTGTTCAAGTTAGATATGCCGAGCTTTCACTCTAAGCAATCTAACCGTGCATCACGACTCCGAGGCATCCCTCGCTTGGCGGTGTGCCCAAACTAGTCTCCTCACTGAGAGTCCATGACCACCGAAAAATGAGTGTCCTCATATTCCAAACCATCACCACGCCCTAGTGATTTGGGACTCGAACCCAAGCCCTAGAGGGTCGGGACTCGAACCCAACCTCCGTATATGCATCTACAGACGGCATCACCTAGGATGCCTGGCGTGACTCATCATGCCGGTGCACCAACTTATACTAAAAGCGCGCTACAGATCACAGCTTAGGAACCTAGTTCCTCCACACTGCCAAGTCCTCTTACTTGACAAGTCTGTGATCATGTATGGACTCCTCCATGCTTGGCCCCATGGCCCACCCTTTTTGAAGTTATCACCTTCAACTAGGGTATTTGTTCCCCCAACTTGCCAATCTCGCTTGGCAAGTCCTCCGACCACTGTAACATGGTTCCTGCATAAGCGTGAAAATCCTTGACCATCGACTTTCGTTCAAAGCCTTATCTTTGAACACTCGGGAACTACTTCCCTAACCTTGATAGCCTTGCCTCATGGCAAGCTTCAAGACCACACTTCTGCTGCACCACTTTGATTTTGCATGTTCTATGAACCATTTACACTTGGCCTTTTTAGGTACTAAACTACCTAGAATCGTCTTTGGGAGCCTTGAAGGAACTCTGTCCCTTAGCTTGCTAAGGCCTCCCTTTTCGCAAACTCTATAGTTGTCATATAGTCTACAAGTTGGGAGTGGAGAATCAAGAGGGTGCTCGAGGATGTTGTTGCTAGCAACTGTGATGCCATGGGGAGTCTAAAATATGGAATTGTCCATGTCATAACCACCATTGGATATGCCCTTTGATTTCTATGGTTATGTTCCATCCTAATACTACTTGCCTTTTGGCCCCATATGTTTCCTTTGGTTATTCTCCTCAAGACTAAGAGGATAGCTTTGCACATTTTACTATGCCTTAGCAAGTATTCTTAGGGATGAACCTACCCGATAGCCTAGGGAGTGGTTCTTCAATCTTGGGCATGCTCACCTTATAATCCCACACATCGGGATTAACGTTGCTGCTTATGGGCCTTTACATGCCCATCACTAGCCTTGCCAAAACTCCATTTTTTGCTTTGTCCAATTCGGGTAGACAGTCTTCTCTTGTCTCCGCAACTTTGGACATTTGGATAGCACTTACTATCCATCATTCGCTAGGGACTTAGTCCCTTGGGCCTTATCTATTGCCCTTGCGACACGAAACACCACCTCCTGGTGTTCTAGAGTGTTGGGGTGTCCCAATGATGGCCTCCTGACAATGAGCATTCCCGTTTATGACATTAACTTACTATATCGCAACATAAGCAATTTATCCCCTATAAGGGTATATGTAACTTCCTTATGCCATTAAGAAGTCTTGGGTAGCTACTTTCTACCCATTTAACCAATTACCTTGCACCTCTTGCTTAGTTGCCCCATAGTTGTCAAGTCCTACAACTCATTGCTTGGTGCTTCCACACCTCCATCGTTATGTGGGTCACCACACTTCAACCACATGCCTTCCAGCTTAGGCCATGCCATTCCCGCTTCCATTGGGATTCCCTTGGCAAGGGGTTCTTATGAACCCACCATCATAACCTCAAGGTATCACACCTTGGCACATTTGGTGTCTCCACACTATCGGCCCCACGAGCCTACCCTTATGACACTACTTATTAGTGTCTAGGTCTTTGCCAAGATCAATATAATTGTTCCTCATGTTAACTTTTCGTTGCACCGCACCATAGTGTTTGCACCCAACTCTGGGCCAAAGTTTCTTTCTTCTGGGAATATTTTTCCCACAACTTTAGTATGGCACATTTTGCCATCAATGAGATACCTACTGTTCTCATACTTGGATCTTATGATCCTCCTCATACCTCATAGGGCACCACACACCTCAGTCCAAATACTGCAACTAATCCCATAGGACCATTCCCTGACTCCGCTTGAGTCATCTAGCATTTTGGACTTTGCTAATCCAACAACCTGCGAGGTCTTAGTCTTAGAGGTGCCAACTCACTGGAATACAACTTCTTGTATTCATATCCTACTCACAAGGACAATCTTTGCAAGTGTTACTCTGACACTTGATGATTTTCTTGGGGTTAACCTTTGCCCCTTAGGACTACTTGTCTATAGAAACTCATCTTTAAGTACACCCCCAACTCCTTGGGTTGTTCCAGCATTTATTAGAGGTAACCCCAACTACCATTTCAAGGACTGGTGTCCTCTTCTGTATTTGACCTCCCACAGTCAACAATTCCGGTCTCAAATTTATGAGTACCAGCCTCAACCATATAAGGGTAATCTTGTAACTCCTTTATTGTTTTGGAGTCTGCATCGTTCCCGTGATCCCAACTATAGTTGTTTACCACAATTACATTAGCTCATTTGCTACGTCAAACGCTCATCTGGATCACATCCTCAGCTCTCTGAAGAAACCTTTATACTGTTCCCAAGATCCCAAAGTTGTTCCCTTACTGGCCCTTTTCCATCCACCATATCGTGCAGAAGTTCATACACGAACTCAAGTGGAGAGCCATGTCCTTTCGACATGCTACTCCTCAAGGATAGGTCCATATCTAGGACCTTCCGATTCCAATACAAGCGGTGATATACTTGGCCACCAATAAGAGTCGGACTAAGGAACAGCTCTGATACCAAATTGTAAGCAACTAACTTTTCCATTCTACTTTAGTCACTTAACCACACCTCCAACCACTTGGAGGAGTCTCACTCACAACCTCCATAAGTCCTATTTCAGACTTGGGCTTGCTAGCCCGAGAATGGCATCCCCGCCACTCAACCTTTGCACTTGATCCAAGTGCTCCACATGTCCGATCTCATGACTGACACCCCAAGGTACCATTGACATATTAGCCCGTTACACTAAGGCCATGCCCCTTTACCTTGGTCACCCCGGTGGTCTAACACCACCTGCATCACAGTCCCATCTCTCAAGGACTGGGCCATCCATCCATGAGTGATCATTCCAGATCCACTCCTTAGCATCCTTAGGATGCTCACAGACATGGGGAATAGCCTTCCCCAATATCCCTTTTCCAGTCTTCACCAAGTCCCTTTCTACCCATGGCTGTGTTCGCCAACACTGCCACTGGATCGAGGCTCACAGGCCCGACCACTAAGTCCCACGGTCCTCTGGGACTTCCTCACCACTCGACTGTATCCTTAGTCACTACACCAGAGGACTACTCCTCTTCCTTTCCACAGTCTAGGCCTTTGGGACAACATTTCGGAACACCATGGCCTTACGCAGGCCTCATGGGTACTCTCCCCGCCTTCCGCCTTTGGGTGCTCTAGCCATGGGCTTAGAGCGAGGTTCCGTTGAGCCACACCAGGTATCCAAGTAGGTAGTGCCACCCAAACTTGAACTGGGAGCATCGACCATTCGATCTCCCAGGGGAACTAGAGCCGGCTCTTGAACACTTCACCAAGCTACCCCGCTTGTCGGTCTATATTCACTCTAGTCTTGGACTTCCCAGTGGCCAGTTCATCACCCAACACTGGGTATGGCCTTCTTGGGCCAAACTAGCCTTTCCTGGGCTAAACTGGCCTTTCTTGGGCCAAACTGGCCCTTCCTGGCCAAACTGGCTCCATTGGGCTCTAACCCCCACACTCTCCCTACTATATTTTTGGAACCCCCCGCAACCCACCCCCCCCCCCCCCCCGGGGGACGATCGCTTTGGGCTTTGAACTGCCTGTATTAGTATTCGAACTCGGACTCGGACTCGGTCTCAGTCCCGGTTTCGGACTCGGACTTGGTCTCGGTCTTGGTCTTGGTCTCGGTCTCGGTCTCGGTCTCGGTTCCATCTCGGACTCCATCTCGGGTCCATCTCGGACTCCATCTCGGGTCCATCTCGGAGTCCATCTCAGACTCCATCTCGGGCTCCATCTCGGGTCCATCTCGGGTCCCTCTCAGACTCCATCTCGGGTCCATCTCAGACTCCATCTCGGACTCCATCTCGGGTCCATCTCGGACTCCATCTCGGACTCCATCTCGGGTCCATCTCGGGTCCATCTCGGACTCCATCTCAGGTCCATCTTGGGTCCCTCTCAGACTCCATCTCGGGTCCATCTCAGACTCCATCTTGGACTCCATCTCGGGTCCATCTCGGACTCCATCTCGGACTCCATCTCGGGTCCATCTCGAGTCCATCTCGGGTCCATCTCGGACTCCATCTCGAGTCCATCTCGGACTCCATCTCGGGTCCATCTCGGACTCCATCTCGGGTCCATCTCGGGTCCATCTTGGGTCCCTTTTTGGAGCCTTGCCTATTGCTCGCTTTGTGCTAGTTCCTCAAGCCCTTTGTTAGGAGTTCCACTCCCACTCTCGACCTTTTCACGTCGGAGCTTTTTAGTCCAAACGTTTTACGCTCGTTTGGTTTTCGCTTCAGCCACCAACACATTGCACCCTTCTGGCTCCACTTTGGGGCCTAGGGATTTTGTGTCTCACACCTTGTCCAACTTCTTCGAGAAGAACGCTACTGGATGGTTGTCTTGCTTCATAACTGCGCCCAACGCAAAGTCTAAAGCATCCGTTTCTACCTCAAAGTCCTTACCAATGTTTGGTAATGCCAGTATGGGAGCCTTCCTCAACTTCCCCTTGAGGTGGACGAATGCCGCCTCATTCAGATTATGGATGTGTTAAGGAAGATATTGTGGGTTGCACTATGAAATTTCTTTTTTAGCATTGAAGTTAGTTCATACAAAGTGTAAGCCACAAATTTTTCCTTTCCAATTTGCCAGCTTACCTCGTTGCCACATTGTCCGTGTAAACCTTGAAGTGTCTCCCAAGGTAGTGTCGCCACTCCTTGAGTGCCTTGACCACCGCAAACAATTCCTTCTCATTGGCAGGCTACTTCTATTTAGCCTTGTCCAACTTCTTCAAGAAGAACGCTACTGGATGGTTGTCTTGCTTTAGAACTGCGCCCAACGCAAAGTCTGAAGCATCCGTTTCTACATCAAAGTCCTTACCAAAGTCTGGTAACGCCAGTACGGGAGCATTCCTCAACTTCCTCTTGAGGTGGACGAATGCTGCCTCGTTCAGACTATGGATGTGTTAAGGAAGATATTGTGGGTTGCACTATGAAATTTCTTTTTTAGCATTGAAGTTAATTCATGCAAAGTGTAAGCCACAAATTTTTCCTTTCCAATTTGCCAGCTTACTTCATCTATTCGTCCAACACTGCCTTGGCTTTTGCTAAGTTCCCTCGCCAAGGTTCCCGCCTATGGTACCAGCTCCTACTTGGTCCTACTTGGTTTTGTAAGGAACCGACTCCCCGAGATGCCGTAGGCTAAAGGATCCCCAAAAGCTTGACCGAAATGACAAAGAGTTTATCGGATGGGACCAAGTCGAGGATCGAGTCCAAGACCGACTCTAGGACCGAGTTCGAGATAGAGTCCGGAATCGAGTCCGAGACCGACTCGGGGACCGAGTTCGAGTCCGAGTTCGAGACCGAGTTCGAGACGGAGTCCGGATCCGAAATCGGGTCCGAGACCGAGTCCGAGGTCGAGTCCGAGGTCAGGTCCGAGATCGGGTCCGAGATCGAGTCCGTGATCGAGTCCGAACCCGAATCCGAAGTCGGATCCGAAATCGGGTCCGAGATCGAGCCAGAAACTAAGTCCAAATACTAATACGGGTCAAGGGGTGAAAGCCCAAAGCGTGCGTCTCCCAGGGGGGGGGGGGGGCTGCAGGGGGTTCCAAAAGTATAGTAGGGATAGTGAGGTCCAGGAACCAGTTTTGAAGGGACTCTCCAGTTGGGCTTCCAAACCGACTCGAGGTTGAGACTGGGACCGAGGGGCCTTGGGTGGGAGTGAGCATGGACTTGGCTGGTGCCGGAGGGGCCATCCAAGGAAGTGCTCAAGAGCAGCTCCCACTCCCGAAAGGGAAACCGGTTGCGGTGCTCCCGGCTCATGTGGAGTGGTGCCCCACTTGAGTACCATGCGGCTCATTGGTCCTCGCCCTTCCTAGGGGCTTGGGCCTTCCTTCGGGATGGAAGTGGGGGGCGAGAGGTACCCATACCGGGCCGCTAGGCCACGGTGTTTCGCCCCGGCATCCCGAAGCAAGTGTTGCACTCAAGACTTGGGATTTAGAGGGTCCCATGATCAAGTCTTGTGGTACCAAGGGATGTTAGGAACCTGGAAGCTTGGTGTGCTTGGCTGCTTGTGCTTGCGGGGAGTGTAGCCGAACCTTAAGTCCAGTCCAACCCGGGGAGGGGGATTGGGAGTGATTTGGGAATCCGTGGAAGGATGGCTAACACCCCGTTGCTCGTGCAGTGAGTAGCTGAAACCAAGTAGGAGCTGGTACCATAGGCGAGAACCTTGGCGAGGGGACTTAGCAAAAGCCAAGGCAGTGTTGGACGGATAGACAAGGTAAGCTGGCAAATTGGAAAGGAAAAATTTGTGGCTTACAATTTGGTATCGGAGCCTTTATCTCAGTTCTAGCGAAGGATAGAGGCGGATTGCTGGGAGATGGCAAGGGCAGGGCGTAAGCGAACCCAGGCGGAGACGGAACCTCCGCCGGAGCTGGAGCCTCTGGTTGAACAAGAGGCTATGGATGAGGAATCCTTGCATGAGGAGGACTCTAGTGAGGAAACTTCCAAACAGGAGTCCGGTGGCGAGGTTCGGTCGTCCAAGGCTCGATTGGACGTGCTAGAAGGACAGTTGGCACAGACCAATGCCCTGCTAGAGACTCTCGTACGCAAGTTAAAACGTGACGAGAAGCGGAAGAAAAAGCGAAAGACTGCGGATGAAGGCAGCGCAGAAGGTGCGGACCCTTCGGCAGGGACTGAGGCAAAACCAGACAAGGTCGAACAGACCGAAGTGGAATCAGTCCCTCAGGCAGTTCCCAAGTACAAACCAAAGCCCCCACCGGTGTTCAAGGGAGTGAACGACTATAAGGTTGTGGAGGATTGGTTTTACGATATGGAGGACTACTTCCGAGCGTTACGGTTACCGAGCTCGGAGAAGGTCCCATGTGCAAAACCATACTTGGCAGATAATGCCAAGTCTTGGTGGAGAACAACGGAGGCCAACGAAGGACCGGTGGCCACCTGGGACATGATGAAGGCGAGGATCCGCGCGACATACGTTCCTCCGAATGCCACTCTGCATCTGAGAGATGAGCTGAGTAGGCTGAAGCAGACTGGAACCATCCAAGAATATGTGAATGGGTTCATTGCAAAGAGGATACTTGTCACGGACATGGGGGATATGGATGCGTTCCATGCCTTTATATCAGGTTTGCAAACCTGGGCTCGCGGTGAGGTGATGCGCTGGAACCCGACCAACTACAAGGAAGCGTTGGATGCGGCCATCAAGGTGCATTTCAACGATAACCTGCGAAAGGGGAACACGACGGGGTCGGGATCCACGTTTCACAAAGGGGCCAAACCGAGGGGAACATATAGCAGGGGGAAATTCAAGAAGAGTTTCTCTAAGAATGAGTCCTCGGGATTCCAGAAAGGCAAATCCGGTGGCCAGCGAGCAAGTACGTGGGGGAGTCAAGCGAAAAGAGACAAACCCACGGATAAGAAGGTCAAGTCATATAGCAGCGTGGGAAACAACGTATGCTACAACTGCGGTGAAGCGGGACACTTTTCGAGGGAATGTCCCTACCCGAAGAAGGCCAGAGCCAATATGGCCATCAAGTCGGGTGAAGTCCAAAATGAGGTATGTGATCCAGTCCCTAACTCAAAGTTACTCATTACACGAGCAACTTTGGTAGAGAGTCGTTCGCGACATCTACTAGCCCTCCGAGGGAAGCTCGAAGGTAGCTTTGTTAAGATCCTTATTGACACGGGTGCTTCGGATAATTTTGTGGCTGCAGACATAGTCCGGCAAGCCGGACTAATGGTGCAGCGGTTAGGCGAACCAAGGACTATAGAGTTTGTTCAAGGTAGCTAAAGCACCGATGAGGTACTTCGACAAGCGAGAGTCGAAGTGGGGACATGGAAAGTGGACATGGATTTCACCGTCTTGGACATGGCGGGATTTGACGTGATCTTCGGAATGGATTGGTTTAATCGGTTCGTGGTAGCCCTGCATGGACAAGGTAGGAACCTTGTGGTATTGGCGAATGCCCAAGGAAGAAGATCTAGGGTGGAGGCCCAGGATCTAAAGGTAGGGCAAAGCAAGGCCAAAGAGTCATGCTTAAACCTGGTGTCCACGAGAGGACAACTCACTAAAGGAACTAAGGCAGCCTTTTTGTGCTTACTCTCGGTGAAGAGTGACAAAAAGACAAGAACGGAAGAAGTACCTTTAGTGATCCAGCAGGTGCTGAACCAATTCCAGGATACGATGCCGGAGGAGCTACCGGCGGGGTTGCCCCCCGCACGACCGATAGAACATAAGATTGAGCTAGTCGAGGGTGCTGAGGCGGTGGTTCGTCCACCCTATCGATTGAACGAAAAAGAACTCAAGGAGCTCAAGAGCCAACTAGAGGAGTTGGTGGACAAAGGGTATGTTAGGTTGAGCAAGTCGCCGTATGGGGCGCCGGTGCTATTTGTGAAAAAGAAAGATGGATCTATGCGCATGTGCATAGACTACCGGTTGCTCAACAAGTATACCAAGAAGAACAAGTACCCTTTGCCAAGGATCGAGGACCTGTTCGATAGGTTGGGAAAGGCAAAATACTTCTCGAGGATTGACCTAAGGTCAGGATACTACCAGATCAGGGTAGCTGAGGAAGATGTCGAGAAGACAACCTGTCGAACGAGGTATGGGAGCTTTGAGTTTCTGGTGATGCCCTTTGGGCTGTGCAATGCACCGGCAACGTTTTCGGCGTTGATGAACCACATCTTTGTACCCTATCTGGATCACTTCGTGGTCGTCTATATTGACGACATCCTGATCTATAGCGAGACGCTAGAGGAGCATGCCGAACACTTGGCGAAGGTGTTTGAGAAACTAAGGGAACACAAACTGTATGCTAAAGAGAGCAAATGTGACTTTGCTCAACAAGAGGTAAAGTTTCTCGGGCATGTGGTGGGCCAGGACGGGCTCAAGGTGGACGCGGAGAAGGTCCAAGCGATCCAAGATTGGGAGCGACCATCGAATGTACATGAGTTGAGGGCATTCCTGGGGCTATGCAACTACTATCGAAAGTTTATCAGACACTATTCGAGAGTAGCCCTGCCCTTAACGGACCAAACAGGAAAAGGGAAGATGGTATGGACAGCAGAATGCGAGGCGGCATTCGTCCACCTCAAAGGGAAGTTGAGGAAGGCTCCCGTATTGGCATTGCCAGACTTTGGTAAGGACTTTGAGGTAGAAACGGATGCTTCGGACTTTGCGTTGGGCGCAGTTCTGAAGCAAGACAACCATCCGGTAGCGTTCTTCTTGAAGAAGCTGGACAAGGCCCAACGGAAGTGGCCTGCCCACGAGAAGGAATTGTTTGCGGTGGTCAAGGCACTCAAGGAGTGGCGACACTACCTTGGGAGACACTTCAAGGTTTACACGGACAATGTGGCAACGAAACACTTCTTGTCACAGCCCGACCTAAGAGGGAAACAAGGTCGGTGGGCCAATGCCTTGGCCGAGTTTGATTGCGAAATTCTGTACAAGCCTGGGAAGAGCAACATCGTGGCGGATGCGCTAAGTCGAAAAGCGAGCTTGAAGTTGGCAATATCCAGCGCAACAGCAACCTTCTGGGACGATGTACGGACAGCATATGAGAACGATGGTCTAGCACAGGAAGTGTTGCTGAGGAATCTAGAGGCGCGGGAAGCTCACCAGAGAGGTGAGCTGCCAACGGAAGAGAAAACGGGCTATGCAGAACGCAACGGACTCATTTATTACAAGCAAATGAGGGTGTATGTTCCAGAAGGGGAACTAAGGAAGGTGGCCTTAGAAGAGTGTCATGACGGACCTCTTGCGGGACACGGTGGAGTGCCCAAGACGATGGGCTTACTCAAAAGGAAGTACCATTGGCCAGATATGGCTAAGGACGTCCAAGACTATGTAAAGACATGTCCAACATGTCAGCAGGTAAAAGCCGTGACCAAGGCTAGTGGGGGCTTGTTGCAAAGCATCCCAATTCCAGATCGCCCGTGGAAATGTCTTACAATGGACTTCATCACGGGACTCCCCCCAAGTGAGGGGTTTGATGCGATATTTGTGGTGGTGGACCGATTTTTGAAAATGGCACACTTCATACCCACCACAACAGAGGTGGATGCGGAAGGTGTGGCAAAGCTGTTCTTCGAACAAGTGGTTCGAGTGCGGGGAAGACCGGAAGAGATCATCTCAGATCGAGATAAGATCTTCACCAGTAGGTTCTGGAGGACTCTCCTGGAACAGTATCGCACCAAGTTGAAATTCAGCACAGCCTATCACCCACAGACAGGTATGGGGTATTGAGTCAAGTTGTTGGCCCTAACACTTCTTGACAGACGGACAAACGGAAAGGGTGAATAGGCAGCTGGAGGATTATTTGCGATGCTATGTCTCGGGAGACCAGACGGATTGGGTAAGTCATTTGGGACTTGCGGAAATGTGTTATAACAACTCACCACATTCGAATATCGGGGTGAGTCCATGGGAAGTCATCAATGGGCGAGCTATTGAAGGTCCTGTGGAACTCGGCGTGGCCGAGTATCATGGAGAGTTGCCCGCAGTGGAGGCATTCACGGCGGAAAGACTCAGCATTTGGAATCTAGTGAGGGATTCCTTGGAACGGGCTCAACAAAAGCAAACCAAATACGCGAACCAGAAGCGTCGGGATGTAGAGTTCCAAGCTGGGGAGAAGGTGTGGCTGAACACCAAAAACCTCAGACTACCAAGTGGGATCAGCCGAAAGTTGACCCAAAGGTAAAGATGCATGTATTCCTATAAATGAATTGATCTTGAGTTCCTTAAGCAGGTTCGCGGGGCCTTACGAGATTGAGGCACGAATCGGTAAAGTGGCTTACCGACTCCGACTTCCTCGAGAGATGGGGAAGATGCACCCAGTGTTCCACGTGAACTTACTCAAGCCGTACTTTGAGGATCCGCTTCGCAAGGACCAAGTGAGACCTTTACCTGAGGTTATCCAAGGGGAAGAGGAATATGAAGTCGAAGCCATCCTCAATGCGCGCAAGAGCAAGCGACAAGGACGCGAGGTGAGAGAGTTCCATGTGAAGTGGAAAGGATTTCCACACTGCGAAGCAACATGGGAACCGGAGGAGAACCTAGCAAACGCGCGAGATCTAGTGGAGGAATTTCTGCAAGGCAGAACTCTATGTACTTATGCAAAATTCAATTAAAAATATCAATTTGCAAAGTTGAGCAAGTGGCATATGTTGGGACCCGAAGGCGCGCCAAAGGTAAGCTAATTAGCATGGGTTGGATAGGTCGACCAGGCGTAGGGCACTACGCCCGACTCCCCGCGGGGATGTCGAATCCGTAGACGTATTCTACGGAGGTTGGGTTCGAGTCCCAACCCCCTAGTAAAGCAAGGCTGGGTTCAAGTCCCGACCCTATACTAGGGCGTGGTGAAGTGAGGAGTATAGGGACACCTATATTCCGTTGTCATGGGCTCTTGGCCGGGGAGGCTAACTTAGGCACACCGCTAAGTGGGGGGATGCCCCCGGAGACATGGACAACAAGTCGTAGCATAAAACGAGACGTTCGATGTGGGCATCGAACTTCTTCTATGGGTGGTGGAGTTGTAAGGAACCGACTCCCCGAGATGCCGTAGGCTAAAGGATCCCCAAAAGCTTGACCGAAATGACAAAGAGTTTATCGGATGGGACCAAGTCGAGGATCGAGTCCAAGACCGACTCTAGGACCGAGTTTGAGATAGAGTCCGGAATCGAGTCCGAGACTGACTCGGGGACCGAGTTCGAGTCCGAGTTCGAGACCGAGTTCGAGACGGAGTCCGGATCCGAAATCGGGTCCGAGACCGAGTCCGAGGTCGAGTCCGAGGTCAGGTCTGAGATCGGGTCCGAGATCGAGTCCGTGATCGAGTCCGAACCCGAATCCGAAGTCGGATCCGAAATCGGGTCCGAGATCGAGCCAGAAACTAAGTCCAAATACTAATACGGGTCAAGGGGTGAAAGCCCAAAGCGTGCGTCTCCCAGGGGGGGGGGGGCTGCAGGGGGTTCCAAAAGTATAGTAGGGATAGTGAGGTCCAGGAACCAGTTTTGAAGGGACTCTCCAGTTGGGCTTCCAAACCGACTCGAGGTTGAGACTGGGACCGAGGGGCCTTGGGTGGGAGTGAGCATGGACTTGGCTGGTGCCGGAGGGGCCATCCAAGGAAGTGCTCAAGAGCAGCTCCCACTCCCGAAAGGGAAACCGATTGCGGTGCTCCCGGCTCATGTGGAGTGGTGCCCCACTTGAGTACCATGCGGCTCATTGGTCCTCGCCCTTCCTAGGGGCTTGGGCCTTCCTTCGGGATGGAAGTGGGGGGCGAGAGGTACCCATACCGGGCCGCTAGGCCACGGTGTTTCGCCCCGGCATCCCGAAGCAAGTGTTGCACTCAAGACTTGGGATTTAGAGGGTCCCATGATCAAGTCTTGTGGTACCAAGGGATGTTAGGAACCTGGAAGCTTGGTGTGCTTGGCTGCTTGTGCTTGCGGGGAGTGTAGCCGAACCTTAAGTCCAGTCCAACCCGGGGAGGGGGATTGGGAGTGATTTGGGAATCCGTGGAAGGATGGCTAACACCCCGTTGCTCGTGCAGTGAGTAGCTGAAACCAAGTAGGAGCTGGTACCATAGGCGAGAACCTTGGCGAGGGGACTTAGCAAAAGCCAAGGCAGTGTTGGACGGATAGACAAGGTAAGCTGGCAAATTGGAAAGGAAAAATTTGTGGCTTACAATTTGGTATCGGAGCCTTTATCTCAGTTCTAGCGAAGGATAGAGGCGGATTGCTGGGAGATGGCAAGGGCAGGGCGTAAGCGAACCCAGGCGGAGACGGAACCTCCGCCAGAGCTGGAGCCTCTGGTTGAACAAGAGGCTATGGATGAGGAATCCTTGCATGAGGAGGACTCTAGTGAGGAAACTTCCAAACAGGAGTCCGATGGCGAGGTTCGGTCGTCCAAGGCTCGATTGGACGTGCTAGAAGGACAGTTGGCACAGACCAATGCCCTGCTAGAGACTCTCGTACGCAAGTTAAAACGTGACGAGAAGCGGAAGAAAAAGCGAAAGACTGCGGATGAAGGCAGCGCAGAAGGTGCGGACCCTTCGGCAGGGACTGAGGCAAAACCAGACAAGGTCGAACAGACCGAAGTGGAATCAGTCCCTCAGGCAGTTCCCAAGTACAAACCAAAGCCCCCACCGGTGTTCAAGGGAGTGAACGACTATAAGGTTGTGGAGGATTGGTTTTACGATATGGAGGACTACTTCCGAGCGTTACGGTTACCGAGCTCGGAGAAGGTCCCATGTGCAAAACCATACTTGGCAGATAATGCCAAGTCTTGGTGGAGAACAACGGAGGCCAACGAAGGACCGGTGGCCACCTGGGACATGATGAAGGCGAGGATCCGCGCGACATACGTTCCTCCGAATGCCACTCTGCATCTGAGAGATGAGCTGAGTAGGCTGAAGCAGACTGGAACCATCCAGGAATATGTGAATGGGTTCATGGCAAAGAGGATACTTGTCACGGACATGGGGGATATGGATGCGTTCCATGCCTTTATATCAGGTTT
>NW_003314341.1:857181-914681 GCF_000143415.4 Selaginella moellendorffii
CCTTGGTCCCAGTTTCAACCCCAAGTCAATTTGGAAGCCCCCTTGGAGAGTTCCTTCAAAACTGGTTCCTAGACCTCCCTATCCCTACTATACTTTTGGAACCCCCTGGAGGCCCCCCCCCCCCCCCCCCCCCCCTAGGAGACGCACGCTTTGGGCTTTCACCCCTTGACCCGTATTAGTACTCGAACTTAGTCTTTGGCTCGATCTCGGACCCGATCTCGGACTTGACCTCGGACTCGACTTCGGACTCGGTCTCGGACCCGATTTCGGATCTCGGACTCCGTCTCGAACTCGGTCTCGAACTTGGTCTTGAACTCGGTCTCCGAGTCGGCCTCGGACTCGATTCCGGACTCTATCTTGAACTCGGTCTTAGAGTCGGTCTTGGACTCAATCTTAGACTCGGTCCCATCTGATGAGCTCTTTATTATTTTGGTCATGCTTTTGGGGCTCCTTTAGCCTACGACACCTTGGAGAGTTGATTCCTTACACAAAGCTTGTGATCATTATTAGGCAAAACTTGGCTATAGGCTTCTTCAAGCTTTTGGTTCCTTGAGTATTCATATTTATGGTTCATTTGTTAGAAGTTGTTAGGGAAGGCATTTTGGCTCATTAGCTTCAATGTTGAAGTTAGTATTTGCATCTGGCAATCATTGGTGATGATTGACTATCATCTAGGATAGTTTATTATCCTTGTCAAAAACTTTTGCTTGATTGTTGGTTATATGGAATGAGTTGCCGTTCTTTGGGATGGTGAATTCCTTTTTGACAATGATTATGCATCTCTTCATTGATAGGATGATTGATGATCTTTCGTGATGGTTAGTTGTTCTCTTTGATAGCTTATGGCTTTTCGCAATACCATATGTTGTTTTTGGTTTGCTCTGGATTGGTCTCTTGGGTTTGAAACATCAATAGGATGTTGCTGACACTTGCTTAGGCAACTTAAGTTCCTTGGTGTTGTTGGCTGGGATCTATTCGGATTGGCTAATATGATAGTTGGCATGAATGAGTGTTTGTTAGTTTTGCCACATTCATTCTGTTTTGTTGATTATTGCTCGAGTTAGTTTCGATAGATTAGAATGTTATTTCCTTCAAATGATACATTCGTGAACATTTTGCTTGCTAGTCAATGATACTTTGTGTTTTTTGAGTTATCTTTGGTAAGATGTTTGGCATACTATCTACCATCTTCGATAGTTAAGTTTCATCATTGAGTTTCCTTGATGATATACTAGCTATTGAATTTTTTTGAATGGTGCATTTTGTGTTTACTAGTTACGATGACCTTGGTGGTTCTTATACTATAATACTAGTTTATCAAATGATACTATAAGCGACCAATTTTTTCCATTCTACTTTAGTCACTTAACCACACCTCCGACCACTTGGAGGAGTCTCATTCACAACCTCCATAAGTCCCACTCAGGACTTGGGGCTTGCTAGCCCTGAGAATGGCATCCATGCCACTCAACCTTTGCACTTGGTCCAAGTGCTCCACATGTCCAGTCCCATGACCGACACCCCAAGGCACCACCAACATACCAGCCCGTTACGTTGGGCCATACCCAATCACCTTGGTCACATCGGTGGTCCAACACCACCTGCATTGCAATCCCAACTCTCCAAGACTGGGCCATCTGTCCATGAGTGGTCATCCCAGATCCACTCCTTAGCATCCTTAGGATGCCCGCAGACATAGGGAATAGCCTTCTCCAATATCTCCTTTCTGGTCCCCACCAAGTCCCTTTCTGTCCTTGGCCGTGTTCGCCCACACTACCACTGGATCAAGGCCCATGGGCCCGACCACTAAGTCCCACTGTTCTCTAGGACTTCCTCACTATGTGACTGTGTCTTTGGTCACCACACCAGAATTCTACTCCTCTTCCTTTCCACAATCTGGGACTTTGGGACAATATTTCAAAACACTATGGCCCTACGCCTGCCTCATGGGTACTCTCCCCGCCTTCCGCCTTTAGGTGCTCTAGCCATGGGCTTAGAGCGAGGTTCCGTTGAGCCACACCTGGTATCTAGGTAGGTAGTGCCACCCACACTTGGATTGAGAGCATTAGCTAGTGGATCTCCCAAGGGAACTAGAGCCAGCTCTTGAACACTTCACCAAGCCACCCTGCTTGTCGGTCTGTCTTCACTCTAGTCTTGGACTTCCCAGTGGGCAACTCATCACCCAACACTGGGTCCAGCCTTCCTGGGCCAAACTGGCCTTTCCTGGCCAAACTGGCTCCACTGCAGTCTTCCCCCTCACTATACTTTTGGAGCTCACCAAACCCCCTAGGGTCTGGGAGACGAACGCTTTGGGCTTTCACCCTCTCAGACTCGAACTCAGACTCGGACTCGGACTCGGACTCGGACTCAGACTCGGACTCGAACTCAGACTTGAACTCGGACTTGGGCTTGGGCTTGGGCTCGGGCTCAGTCTCGGTCTCGGTCCCAATCTCGGTCTCGGTCTCGGTCTCGACTTCGGACTCCATCTCGGGTCCATCTCGGACTCCATCTTATACTCCATCTTGGACTCCATCTCGGACTCCATCTCGGGTCTATTTCGGACTCCATTTCGGATCCATCCTGGACTCCATCTCGGGCTCCACCTCGGACTCCATCTCGGGTCCACCTTGGACTCCAACTCGGGTCCATCTCGGACTCTATCTTGAACTCCATCTCGGACTCCATCTCGGACCTTGGACTCCATCTCGGACTCCATCTCAGACTCCATCTCGGGCCCGTCTCGGACACTTCCACGTGTCATGTGTTGGTCCCTTTGGGGTACCTTTTTGGAGCCTCACTTTTTGCTCGCTTCGTGCTCGTTCCTCGAGCACTTTGTTGGGAGTTCCACACCCGCTCTCGACCTTTCAAGTCGGAGCTTTTAGTCCAAACGTGTTAAGTTCATTTGGTTTTCACTTCAGCCACTACCACGTGGCACCCTTTCGGCTCCACTTTGGGGCCTAGGGATTTTGTGTCTCACAACTCGACCACCCATAGATGAAGTTCAATGTCCTCATCGAACGATAAACCCTTTCATAAAGTAACACCTGCACGTGTTACCATTTCCATCCTTGGCATCTAGCCAATATTTGTCTATGGTTTGACACCAAAGGCTCACCATGCCTTGTCCATCCTCTAAGGAGCATAGTCTCTCCAATTTAGAGGCTCATTCAACCACATGTGGTGGTTCTCTCCTTTTATTGGTTTAGTTCTCACTAAACTTGTTAGAGACACCTTCTCTAACTCAATCCCACTACTCATTCTCGAGTGATCTCACTTTCCATTGATATAACCCTTGCACTTTGGAACTTTTAATTCTAACTTCTCGAAGTCAATTTCCTGGGTGTCTCCGACACCTTGCATTGCACATATTGTACCACTCCACTTCCCCATCCTAGGAAGTTCTCTACTTGAGGGCAACATCATCCTCTTTTTGATTTCGTGCCACCTTTGGCACTAAGTTCCAGTTATCATAATTTGGGCTAGGGCTGTCCACGTCCCTATCATTTGGCTACCTTATTGCTCCAACCTTTGGAACTTCCACTTTCGCCACATTGGAGCAATTGGGAATCCATCCTTGGGAACACATTTCCTTTCCCACAAGCCGTTAGCTGTGAGACACAAAATCCCTAAGCCCCAAAGTGGAGCCAGAAGGGTGCCACATGGTAGTGGCCGAAGCGAAAGCCAAATGAGCGTAACACGTTTGGACTAAAAGTTCTGACTTGAAAGGTCGAGAGCGGGAGTGGAACTCCCAACAAAGTGCTCGAGGAACGAGCATGAAGCAAGCAATAAGCAAGGCTCCAAAAAGGGACCCAAAAAGGACCAACACATGACACGTGGAAGTGTCCGAGATAGACCCGAGTTGGAGTCCGAAGTGGAGTCTGAAGTGGAGTCCGAGATGGACCCGAGTTGGAGTCCAAAGTGGAGTCCAAAGTAGAGTCCAAGAAGGACCCAAGATGGAGTCCGAGGTTGAGACCGAGACCGGGACCGGGACCGGGACCGAGACCGAGACCGAGACCGAGACTGAGATTGGGACCGAGACCAAGGCCGAGGCCGACTCCGAGTCCGAGTCCGAGTCCAAGTCCAAGTCTGAGTTCAAGTCTGAGAGGGTGAAAGCCCAAAGCGTTCGTCTCCCAGACCCTGGGGGGTTTGGTGAGCTCCAAAAGTATAGTAAGGGGGAGGACTGCAGTGGAGCCAGTTTGGCTAGGTAAGGCCAGTTTGGCCAAGGAAGGTTGTACCCAGTGTTGGGTGATGAGCTGCCCACTGGGAAGTCCAAGACTAGAGTGAACACAGAAAAGCTCTATTTCGTTAAAGTGGGAATTGTCATTATCCTACTTGTAAAATAAGGTTTCCAAACCTTTATATAGTATATAAATATAACAAAATTCAACTGCATTGAGGCACATGCCATTTTATTTTAAACAAGGAAATGTCTACTCAATCACTTCTCCTCCCCTTGCCACTGCTTCACCTCTCTCTTCTCCTTGTCATCGTCATCCAATTTCTTTCCATCCATTTAATATTGGCTCAGTTGCTCCGAGTCTAGGTGGAGCCCAAGTCCCCATTCAATCTTTACTTTCCCCTTATTAATAAAACAACTTCGTAGACTTCCAATAACATGCTGTAACACTTCTAGTATAATGCAAATCCTCTCAAAGAATTGTCTTTTAATATTAATACAATGGCATGGAACCCCATGCCATAATAAGTTACATTTTTAAATAAATACATGCCATCTCAGACTGTTATTTTTTGCCTCCAACGCCTATACAATAATCTTGGAATTTCATCACTCTCCACACTATCAGGATTTAAACCCAATAGTAATGCCATCTCTTCTCTAATACGTCCATGCTCATGTTCAGTGGTCGAAGAACCCATCCGGTTGAGCAGATTATGGAGATGCGGATAGTGCTTGGCTAGACAATATACATGCCATAAATGATGACTGGTGTCTGTCCGATCAAATGGCTTCTGATATACCGTTCCATCTGCCATTTGGTTGATTTCTGCAGCCACCTCCTGGACTGGTCGGTTTTCTATCACCATCGCTCCAAGCCATTTTGCAAGGTCCCCCAGAACATACGGTTTCTTCTCCCTAGTTTCCATATTGCAAGAGATGGGGTGCACTGCATATGTGTGCGTGTTCGCTGCAGTTTTAATCGGCGAGTCATCGATAATGAGGATTTCACTTGACCTAGCAGTCCGGTTCATCACTACAGCCTCTGGCTTGACGAAGATGGGCTTGCTACCCCTCACATGGACCATAGTCAAGCAATCCTCCTGCGTTAGGAGAAAGTCAAATGGTAATATTACTCGCGTCTGATCGTACATCATCTGTAGCAACGTTAATGCATTGTGGCACATCATGGATGTCCAAACTCCCAATTGCAAATTGAACCCGGCCCTCTGTTTTAAGTGTCGCATGGTCATTATTAGATCCCGCAGTTTCTCCCGTGTGATTAATGTGAATCTGTCTCTTTTGACCAACTTGCGACCGCAGGCTTTGGAGGGTGCAATGACATTCGAGGACGAGCCACGCTCATGGGAGAAAAGGACACCATTCAGATCAAAAACGATACAGTACCTTCGCCGTGACTCTGAAATGAAATGCGTCAGCATAAAAAATGGTACAAGTCAATTTTACCATCTACAATATTAGCGAATGGTGCTCCCGATGGTCGTTGAGAGGGTTTTGGTCGAGGAAACGTGAAGGGCGGAAATACTCTCCTCTGCAATGTGGGGTCAATCGCATCCGATGGCGTGTGGGCACATGCCATTTCAGCTGTAGACTCTGGTACAACTGGCTCAACAGTGGCATGGGGTGGTTCCGATGGCGTGTGATCACACGCCATTTCAGCTGGTGCCTCCGTTGGCAAAGTGGACATGACCGAACAGGCAGCAGGGGCGGTGTAGGGAGGTTCCAACGGCGCGTAGTCAGACGATTGGGCACAAGTTGAGTCCGTTGGAAATGAGGATACGACCGGCTCGGCGGCTGGGGCGGCCTCATGCGGGTCCAATGGCGCCTAGTCATCGTCAGTTGGATACGTGGACAAGATTGACTCAGTGGTATGGGCAGCATCAAGTGGAGCGTGGTCAGCTTGCTTGGCGTTGATATGGATAGTAGCCTCCACCAGCTCTGATGACTCTTGCAGGCAAGTAGAGTCCACTGGCGGATCCATATGCATGTCCAAATATCTCCCTTCGATTGAGATGGTATCCTCCCGTGCTACTAAAAACAAACTCATTAGCACATTGAATCGACTATACTGTATTTACCATCAACTGCTATTGAGGAACTAGGACCGATATCACTTGGGCGCACTGCTGATTCTGAAGGATTGGACATACGTTTCGACCCTTGCTTGGCACTATCCTTCCTCGACACTAAAGGCTAGAGTTTGTAAATTCAACTGAATAATCTCTACTTACCATTTGCTCTGCGACCTACATGGACAATGTTAGAAATGGTAAAAGGTTAGGAATGGATGTACTATTATTTACCTGATGGTTTGTCTTGTATGACCTTCCTCCGCTGCTCTTTGGCCACCTCAGGCTGGCCATCGTCGTCATCATCGTCGTCGTCGTTATTGTGATCGTCACCATTGTGAGGACCATCCAAGTCCTCTTCGTCCTCCTCTTCTTCGTCCTTCTGCTCTTCCTACTCATTATCTTTCTCTGGCTCCTCATCCCCCTCCTGCATTTCTTCCATAGGCTGCTCAGGTTGGATGGCTTGTTCTTCCAGGACCATCTTGGGAAAATCATCTGGCCGAGTCTCCATCTCAAAATACAAGACATCCATAGCCTATTTTAGTGCGTGACCTAGGACCGTATCCTCACCCGACTGTCTTAACATGGTTTCTTGCACCCTTCGAAGACGACGAGATGAGAAAAACGTGGCCCTGACTTGAAAAGCATCCCTCATCCATTGTACTTCTCCATTGAGATTGGGGAAGGGGAGTCCGCCATAGGAATCTGAGTCAGGAGGTGGTGACTGGCTGCTTTCACTCAGCCCTTGATCTGCAATGAATGGCATGAGCACACACGCCATAACCGCGAGGCATTACCTATCATCTTTTCGTTGCCCTTCTTCCTTTTCGAATCAAACGCCTCTGATCCCAACGACTGTCCAACGTGCTTTCGCTTTTTATGACCACTGTCAGTTTGAGCTTGGCTGGTGCTTGCCTGTTTTGCCTTTGAAGAAGTGTCTCCTGCAAGGAATGGCATGAGACCACACGCCATTGCAAATATAATTTGTACCTCCTTTTTTCCTATTGCTTGTCTGTTTGTCCTTCTTCGACACGCCACCAGTGCGCTTTTCAGTCCTCGTGTCTGAATATTCACAATGATCTATAATCAAAATGGCGTGAGGCCTCACGTGACCTTACCTTGTGCAGGTTGTGAGCTCGGCCCAACATGGGTATCTTCAACAGTAGCTGTTAACGCCGTTTCAGCATCTGGGGGTGGCCACACTCCTGCATACAGAGCTTGTGAGATAACATTTAAACTTAAAGTGCGTACTCACCAGGTTCGCAGAGAAGATACTGTTTTTCTTTGGCAACTGTAATTATATGCTCCATTGAAGTCACCTCTTCAATGGAGTTTGTCACCGCAACACACGGGACACCCTTGAGTAGTGCGGCTCGAAAGAATAGTCTGCCGCAGTTGTACTCGACAACGCATTTGCCCTTGGAGTCGGAAGCAGGTGACCCACCTGCTATTGCGTTGAAGACCCAGCTGAGCATTTCCCATGCTGCACCTGGAGCTTTCTTTGGATTCGAAAGCTCCATAGCCGTCTTCAGTTCCTCAGGCACGGGTAAATTGACCTCCCTTAGATCAATTCGATCGGCCTTGTCGAACGAAGCTGGGAAGTCACTCCAGTCCCACTCTGCTGCAGGACCAATAACAAGGGCGAGTGTGAAGATGCGGACATTCGTCGGTATCTTCTTCTTAGCTATTATCCCATGGATCTCCCGCATCTCCTTGCCTTTCAACCGAGCCTTCACCTCGTTCAAGGCCTTCCAGAACTTGTGATAGGATTCGGAGTCGTAGATCATATAGTGGACTGAAGATTCCACCTCCGCAAATCCCACCATTAAGTCAATGATGGAGCTGACTTCATCTGCATGAGTGATCTCCTCGTTTGTGAAGTCCATCACACAAAAGATGTTCTTGACCTGCTCATCTCCGCGGGAAACGATGCTCCTCCACCTTTGATCCTCATCCGAATTCAAGTATACCCAGTAAGGTTCTCGATAGGCCTCTGTTGCGGGGTCGAGCTGTTTCTGAAGCCGGCGGTCGACATCACTCTTAATGAAATTTGGATACTGATCCAACTTCTCAGCTTTACTTTTCGTGGCATCCCGCAGCAGATCGATGAACTTGGGGGCCCCCTTCACGTACTCGTCGATGTCTTCATTTGACAAATCCAGCGCTTCCATCATCTCTTGCGTGGTGTCGATGCTCACCCTCTCCACGGCCACTTGCTCGAAGATCCAATCCTTCAATAGCGCACGAGCTCTCAGAGTCGTGCACAAGTCCTCGTATGTCACAATATGGCTGGGAGTCATTTTGGTCTTGTTGAAGACTACCTCACCACGTAGAAGAGCATTAGCCACTGTCAGAAGGTCGTCGTCGTCTAGAGACCGCGAGAAACGCAAGGCGTTGAGCTTCAAATCATTGGGCTTCCGGCCGTCCTCCACACCCATTGAGTTTAGTAACTCCTCGTCATGGTACCTCCTCAGCACATCTACCCATTTGTCAAAAACAACTTTTGTCGCGAGTAGAATGTTATGGATGCTGAGTGTGTCATTGACCCCCAGTGTTTTCGAGAGAAGACTCGAGAATTCCTGCAATGGAAATGGCGTGAGCCCACATGCTATGCCACATGCAACGAGGCTTACCTGCCAGGCGCTAGTTGCTAGTGCACGTCCTTGTCCTGGTTTTTGTGGCTTCTTCAGTTGAACCCAGAGCTTCCGTGTTCGTGCCAATGTCTCGTGCAGACCCAATTTGTAGCACGTTTCTTGCTTGACATTCTGCGCATGGGAGATGTATATGATAGATCGGAGGGGCGAGTTGCCTTTTATCAGGCGGACAACTCTTGTCTTGAAGACTTTCTTCACCTCCTCGCCCACCATAATATCCACAACTATCTCTTGCATCGCCAAGCTAGAATGCTGCCCGGAGACGGCATAGAACCGGATGTTCTGATCGTCCAACACCTTCCTATTGATCAAGTCTGGAAACCTCGTCTCGCCCTTCATTGTTCGGTAGTAGGGGATCACGTCTGCGATGTCGGGTGTTACTAGACTTGCCAGCATCCTCTGCTTCAGTTTCTCCACCCACTCATCAGATACTAGCCTGTGGTTGTATTTGCTTTGGATGTCGATACGGCTCACGTCGATTGTATATACTTTGTTGGAATAGTAACAAGTACTATTATCTGCGACAATTTTTGCTGCCTCTTCTTGCTCTTTCTGCTCTTTGCAGCTCTTCTTTTTGGTGGGTGTAGTGTTCGAACCCGAGGCAATGGCATCACCGAGTAGCTTCTTTTTTGGAGGAAAGTCGGACTTCGGCTTGAGCTTGACCACCCTTTTCTGCTTCGGGGTAGTTTCCAGATCGACCCCCTTCCCCTTCGCTTCGCGAACTTGAGGCACTCTCAACGGCTCAATGTTGGAATATAGTTTTTGAACATCGCCGTAGGTGAGGTCCGTGGATTCTATGTGATCTTCATAGACCCGCAGCGTCTTTGAAATTGTGGGCCTCCTGGACAACCTCTCCCTAGCTCCCTCTAGGAATTCCTCATAGCCGCTGCCCCCCTCCGGGAAGCCGCTAGGATGTGCAAGGTGGATCTTGAAGGCAGACGCTGTCTCTACCACAAGTGCCAGTCCATATTCTTGCATGGAACTGCATGGAGTGTCTGTCACTTGGATGAGGATCCCCATGCATTCTTTTCTCCCACCATCTGTGTTGTACAGCCTCAGATCCTCGCCTTCCATCCCGAAAGTCCAACTGGTGAGCTCCTCCCCCTTCTCTGCATCCACATTGACAGTGGCTGGAAGAAGAACACAATTCCTCGCCTGTTCAAAAATGCACAACAATTAGAGCTGACAGATGAAAAGCTAGCAGCTGGAAATAACGTGAGGCCACACGCCATTCACCACTGCATCAGATGTCTTGAGGCTGCATCCTAAGATGGCATGAGGCTACACGCCATCTATAACCAGACTGCACTCGAGAGCCCAATCGGTGCATGCCAATGTTGCTACTGAATGGCATGTGGCCTCATGCCATTTTCTACTTGGCCTAAAAGACTTACCATTTGAAGCCGAATGGAGGCATGACAATCGAGGCCGGACTCGCTGGCGAATGTGCACTGTGTGTGCAGCGGATCGTAGCAGCAAGGCTACTCTGCCACTTACAGTTGGAGAGTAGCGCTGAAATCTCCCGGGACGCCAAGTGGGCTGTGTGTGGGTGGCGGAGTGGGCGGCGGAGTTGGCGGCGAAGTTACAAACTGGGTGTGTCTTGAAGTGGACGCCGATGCACACGAGCACGATGCGAGCGCGAGTGTGATGCAAGCGCGAGTGGACGCCGATGCACATGAGAAACCTGTAGAAAAGGTAGATGAGCGCGAATGTGAGCGTGATCGCGAGTGGGAGCGCGATGCGAGCGCGAGTACGAAGCAAAATGCAAAACCTAACCTCACACGCGCGAAATGTCACGACGGTTGGTAATCCCGCCACGTCATCATTCCTCGGACTTGGGCGCCACCATTAATTTTTGGATCGCCACGCGCATGCATGCACGTGAAATCCAAAAGAAATCTGCAACGTCATCATTCCTTGGACTGCATGCACGCGAAATCCAAAAGAAAGATCATGATTGGGATATCATTTAATACCCTCGCTATATTTATACCATGCATGATTGGATATTCCAAAGCATCTTGTATTTCCAAAAATGCCAGATGTTCAGCTAAATAAATTGTCAGAGGATTTGATGTGACGTTCAAGCGTGTGGGCTCATGCAATTTTGATCCCAAAAAATGCACCAAAAAATGCTCAGCGTCATCTGGCGTTATCTCTTGAATGGCGTGGGGCCGCATGCCATTTTCAGGGGCACATAGGAGTATATTCCTAGAATATTCTAACACGAGCGAGATTGTTTTGAGTTTTCTGGAGATCCAACCGTTAGATCGCAACTAGATTTTACAGAATGGTATACAATGTCTTTCTTGATGACCCTGCAAAGAAGCATCTCAATCGGACACCACATGAGACCACACGAGCCTTACAATGTTTCAGGGGCATTTGCCATAGATCCGACCGTTATTTTGCTCCAAGATTTTACAGTTTGGTGTGCATTGACCTTTCCATCGACACTGCAAAGGGACATCACAATCAGATGCGGGATCACAAGAAACCAACTTCACTAACTCTGGTTTCACCAAGATCTACGTAAGGAGTTATGAAATGAAAGGACCCTCTCTATTGAAATGTGTTTATGGTCCTAGGGGCATTGTGACATATCAAAGGATTTTGCATCAAGTTTTGTATTTGCATGTTTATCAAGCTACTGAATTGCTAAACCCTAAACCCTAAACCCTAAACATGTGGCAAATGCTGCGTGAAGAAAGATGCCTTTTCTGGGCAAATGCTGTAAGAGGCAGATGCCGAGTAGATGTATCTCAGGCTAGCGAAGGGGACAAACAAAAGCTAGCTATAAACATGACGGGATGCAAATAGATTACTAGGCTGGTCCTGCGAAAATCAAAAACCATAATTGAAAACATTGAAAATGCAAAAAGAAAGGTTTATAATATTTTTGAATTTTAAGCAACCAAAGGGAATGTAAATAGGGCATGTGTTTGTAAGTTTAAAAATGCCTCAACCACTTAAATTCCCAAGTAAATAAAGCTGTTTCTATTTTTGGTACAGGTAAACTTTATAGCGTGTGGGCTCATGCAATTTTGAACCAAAAAATGCACCAAAAAATGCTCGACTAGCATTATTCTTTGAATGGCGTGTGGCCTTATATTGCCATAAATGGACGTACACACACAGCATAATTATTCCTTTACACGGCGAATAATCTTGGCGCGGATCGCTGACACGGCATGGCAAAGTTCGAATCACTGACATGGCACAGCTGGATCGAGGCAAGGACATGATGTGACAAAGTTCAACCTCCGACAGCAAAGTCTAGAAGCTACTTAGTTTGAAATTTGTCAGAGGAATCATAAGATCTGGTTTGTCAGAGGATTTGATGTGACGTTCAAGCGTGTGTTATTTTTGAATTCTCGAACTCATTCCTAGGTCTATCATTTTTGTGCGCCGTGTTCTTGGTTCTGCTGAGCGCAATGAGCGCTGCTTGTGTAAGCAGCGTTGTGAGCTGTGGTTTATGTGTCTATAAGCGGTTGCGGCATTGCGAGCGCCATTGCGAGCGGCAGTTTATGCGAGTGGCAGTTTGTGCGAGCGGCGCTACGAGCAGTTGCGGTGTTGCGAGCGGCGCTACGAGTAGTTGCGGTGTTGCGAGCGGCACTGTCTTTGGTGTGGCTACCGCTTCCTCTTGATATTCGGCACTTGTGCTTCCTGGTATGTTCACCATGGAATGGCTTAGGACCACATTTAGAAATGGCATGAGGCCACATGCCATCTTGGGCCCTTGCAATTTCATGGCTAGCGTATTGTCATGTATGTTTTTACTTGCCTGCAGCTGTGTGTATATCAAGATGTCATGAGGCCTCATGCCAATTTTGTGAATGCGAAATTTCACGTAGGTGTCAATAGCATGTTTGAATAATGGCATGTGGCCTCATTCTATTTGGTATGTTATGATTTAGGCCATTCTCCAATCATTTTTTGTATGGTCTTAACTTCTTTTCTGCACTTTCAGAATGGCCTTCAGGGTTGGGGAAAAGGTTTACATTTTGAATGGTGGGAAGAGAGTTGCAAAAGGGACCCTTGTGTCTATGGATCGGAACTTTGTTATACACTGTCAAAGGCTTGGGGAAGGCAATGCTGCTGTATCAATAGAGACTGTCTTCGATGGGAATGTGGTCGCTATTGAACAAGGAGAGATGGTCGTCGGGGTAAATGTTGTTGTTGCCTTGAAAAATCTGCAGAAGAAAGCAGATGTTGGGGACAGCGCAAGTGCGACGCATGTTCCCTCCGTGGATCTTAAGAACCGTGCTACATGGATTCAGGCAAAGGTGTTTCTAAACAACCCCGAGGGGGAGGTGGTAGCTGAGGGCTTAGCCACAGTTGTCGATCCAAGAGATGTGGTTGCTAATCAAGAATTGGGTTGGGATGATATTGGAGTTGCGATTTTAGAGGTTGTTGACACAGAAGAAAATAGTCTGACTATTGGAAGTATTGTGCGGTGGAAATTGAGGCATTTAGTGTTTGACAATGTGAAGGATTCACAATCAAACACCACTACAATTGATGACAGAACATCTCTTCATGGGAAAAGAAAGTACACCTTCCTAAAGCGCAGCCAAAGGGATCTGAGCAACGAACCGAAAAGGCAGAAAATGGCGATGGAGGTTCGAATGGTCTCGACAGTTGCTTGTTGCAAAAGGAGGTGCTGTCAACATGCTGATTGGGATGCTATTGAAGAGGAAAGAGCAAGATACAAGACATTGTCCTGGAAGGCAGCTCGCAATTTTGTGTATGAGGCATTACGGTCATCTGTTGATGCTTCAGAACATCAGGTGGAGGGCATGGTCTTCCAGAGGGGTTTGGTCTGCATAAAGGCATGGAGAATCATTTATGAAGTCCCTCGAAGCACATTCTACAGAATCAAAACTGAGTTCGAGGAACAAAAGGTTCAACAGGCAGTCCATGGGAACGACGGTACGCACAAAACCAGGGGTCATGTTGTATATGGAGAGGCAATCTTCAAAAGGTTTGTCGAGACATGTAGCGAGCAGCAACCACATAAAACCCGCCTCTTGGAAGATGGAACACAAGACACCCAACGAGTTCTCCCTTCCATGTATACCAAGGGGGCCATATTGGAATATGTGAATCGGGAACTCCAGAGTAATGGCTACAGGAAGTTGAGCCAATCTAGATTTAGTAGATTGTGGAGCAACAGGTTCAGGGATGTGAGTATAGGAAAGTACTCCAACTTTTCAAAGTGTGACGAGTGCACTGCTATCAAAATGGCTTTGTCGAAGAATTCTTGCAGCGCTCAAGAGCGAGAGATGTTGGTTAGAAGGCGGCTCGACCACAACATTGAGCAGAGAAGCTGCAGGACTGCATATTATCATAACAGGATTCTCTCCATGGAGAGACCTGACTCTTACCTCTGCATCATCCATGACAAAATAGACCAGAAAAAGACGTGTTTACCTCGACTCAATCCTGCCCCCAAGGCAATCTCTTCATCCATGCAGCTGCCTGTGTCTCTGTTTGGCATAATCGCTCATGGGCATGGTGCCCAGAACTATGGGAACTTCTTTGTACCTCTATGGGGTGGCGGGGGTGCAAACATGATGATTGCGTCCCTAGCAAAACACTTAAGGTCTCTACAAAGTGCGCAGACTGAGCTGAACGGCCAACCCTTGCATAAGGCCCTTGTCGATCGAACCCCATACAAGGTTCAGCTGGAGGAGGAGCAAAGGCTTGCAGTATCGCGTGGGGCCTCATGCCATCCCAGTGAATATGTTGGCCGTCAGATTGTAGGGTTATCACGTGAGGCCTCATGCCATTCCGACGAGGCTGGTCACCCAGTGAATGCACAGTCTCATCCAAATGAAGCAGAATCTCAAGGAAGTTCTTGCGGCTGATGTGGCCTTCCACCCCATTTTCTGCTCCAAACAGACAATGCTGGCAGTGAGAACAAAAACATGTACGTCTTCACGTACTTGGCGATGCTTGTTGCCAAAGGCATATTTGAAACGGTTACACTTGGCTTTCTCATGGTTGGGCACACTCATGAAGACGTCGATGCCATGTTCAGTCACCTGGCAAAGTCCCTCCGGCGATCCAATGTCCTCACCCTCCCACAACTCTACGATGAATTCCAAAATTGCATCAAAGGCACTGTTGAAGCTGCACTTGTGACAGAGGTTCCAGACTTTAAGGGGTTTGTAAGAGGCTACATCAGGGACGGATCCCAAATGCTGATTGGCCACTCCAAGCCTCTTCAGTTTCATTTCAGCATGCGTGACGGTGCTCTAGTGATGAGGTACAAGATGAGAGAATGGGACACACTGTGGCTGCCAGTGGACGGCATTGAACTCTTCAAGAGAGATCCCATAACTGGGGAACCTATGATTCCTCAGGGTTCCCCACGGCCGATGCACCCGGATGGACTCAAAGACCAGGAAAGTATAGTGGCCGGGATTAGACAGCATATTGCCTTCTGGAAGAGGGGGTTGGTGTTTGGTGGAGAATCCTATTTTAAGAGGTGCAAGCCTTTGCTCGAATACTGGGAGAATATTATATCTGCTATCCAAAATGGGCCGGTTGTATATGAAGAATTGGAAGAGTCCTTTTGGCCAGAACCCAGAGCACCAGATAGTAGCGGAACAATGTCCTCTGGAAATGCAGTGACAGATAACGATGTTGAGGATCACTATTGTGGGCCAAGGAACAAGAAGCCGGATTCAGCATTCAATCCAGTACAGGTCTGCAAAGGAATGGTCGTGCTTGTCAGACCCAGTAATAAAAAACAAATGATATGGGTGGGGCGCTGCATCACTGATGTAGAGGAGGATGCGGAAACTAACTCCTTCAATGTAACTGTGGAGTGGTTCAAGGCAAGTTCCGGATATACGAAGGATTGCCTAGAAAAGAGATGGGTGCTGAATCCAAGGGATCCCAGCATGAGCATATCGGTGGATAATGTTGTGCATGGTTGGATGCGGAAGCAGAGTGCCACCATCACCTTGCCAGACCATGCAAGAGATGCAGCAAGAGCATTCATAACCCGGGTTCAAGGTGAGATTCATTAATATTCCTTTACTAAGTTTCTAATGTATTTTATTTCAAGGTGAACAATCCGAATCTGAATTAGAGGAGGCGTGATGGCATGGCGTGATGGCGTGAGGCGTGACACCAAAAAGGAGGTGTCCACTAGCACTTAGGCTTATAATGGCGTGTGCCCTCATGCCATTTACTTGATCACCAAATACCTTTTTCCCTTTGCACTAGTATATCTTAATACCGGTCTGAGAAATAGAATGGCATGTGCCCTCAGGCCTTTTACTAAATCACCTTTGAAAGAAATGCAAGCCTCTATGTCGTAAAAAAAAAGGTACTAGAGAAATTCCTTAATAATATGAATGTTATTTAGTTTCATGAAAATACACTAAGGGTCAAATGAGTTAAATGACTTCTCCAGACTAGCAATGCCTCTTGCTACACCTTCACAATTAGATTCGTTAGAAAAAGATAACATTGAATAATATCTAAATGTTCTCACCATTAAGTTATATGTCTGGCTAATAGGAATGACGTTCATCTTGGAAAGCTCACCACACGCTCAATGAACAAACAAATAGTGTGTGCGCGCATGCCATCGCTCTTCTTTAGCTTCAGATTCGGCTTGTTCACCTTGACAATGAGATTTATTATACAACCAGATGGACTCAGTCTGGACACAAAGTCACCGCGCTAGTCACCATGCCCCAGATATGTCTAGCCCCTGGACAAAAAACATATAATTTCACGTCATTTTCAAATACTTGAAAATTTGTACCTAGTCCCATTTTACTGAATAAATCCCACTTTAACGAAATAGAGCTTAGAACGACAAGCAAGGTAACTTGGTGAAGTGTTCAAGAGCCGGCTTTAGTTCCCCCGGGAGATCAACTGGCCAATGCTCCCAGTCCAAGTGTGGGTGGCACTACCTACTTGGATACCAGACGTGGCTCAAGGGAACCTCGCTCTAAGGCCATGTCTAGAGCACCCAAAGGCGGAAGGTGGGGAGAGTACCTATGAGGCTTGTGTAAGGCCACGGTGTTCCGAAGTAAAGACCCAGACTATGGAAAGGAAGAGGAGTAGTCCTCTGGTGTAATGACCAAGGATACAGTCATGTGGTGAGGAAGTCCCAGAGGACCATGGGACTTAGTGGTCAGGCCTATGGGCCTTGATCCAGTGGCAATGTTAGCAAACACGGCCAAGGACAGAAAGGGACTTGGTGGGGATCAAAAAGGAGATATTGGGGAAGGCTATTCACCATGTTTGCGGGCATCCTAAGGATGTTAAGGAGTGGATCTGGGATGACCACTCATGGACGAATGGCCCAGTCTTAGAGAGACGGGATTGCAATGCAGGTGGTGTTGGACCACCGATGTGACCAAGGTGATTGGGCATAGCCTAGCATAACGGGCTGGTATGTTGGTGGTGCCTTGGGGTGTCAGTCATGGGATCGGACACGTGGAGCACTTGGACCAAGTGCAAAGGTTGAGTGGCGGGGATGCCATTCTCAGGGCTAGCAAACCCAAGTCCAAATAGGACTTATGGAGGTTGTGAGTGAGACTCCTCGAAGTGGTCGGAGGTGTGGTTAAATGACTAAAGTAGAATGGAAAAATTAGTCGCTTACATTAGCATCAAACACATTAGTGTTCCTTGGCTAGCTTTGCCATTTGGATTCCTTCCATTAAATTCCATGGCCCAAACTTGGCCACTAGTCCTTTGCTCCTACCCTTGTTTGTTGCACCTAGCAACATAGGATCGCTACCTCCATTTTCGAGGTATCCTTTCGGTTCTATATCAAAGACTCTCCTTTGCCAAGTCCGGAGGGTGTTCACCCCTAATACATCTCTTTATCATCTTTTGCTATGGGCTCTATCCATAGCCTAACTTTGTGACCCTCCTCTGGGTCTCTTATAAAAACTACTTTCCTCGGATTCATTATGACATATCTCATTTCCCTAAGGTGTACTTCTCACTTGGTCACCTTGACCAAGCCACACCATCATTAATAGTTCCAATCAACACTTTGAACTTTGGAACTTTATCCCAAGGACCTTGTCTTCGTTTTGGCCATAAGATCACTTAGTGATCTAATCTTGGCACCTTAACAGGTTTGCCAATAGATACTAGGTCTTTCAGACCTTTAAATTGTTCATTAAGACCCCGGGGCCATCCCCCACACTTGGCGGTGCACCCAAGCCAGCCCTTCCGGCCAAGGGTCCATAGCAACCGAGACTGGGTGTCCCCATCTAATTCACGACGTCTTTGGTGCCTTTCGCACCAAAGTGTTCAAGTTAGATATGCTGAGCCACACTAAGCAATCTAACCATGCATCACGACTGCGAGGCATCCCTCGCTTGGCGGTGTGCCCAAACCAGTCTCCTCACTGAGAGTCCATGACCACCGAAATATGAGTGTCCTCATATTCCAAACCATCACCACACCCTAGTGATTTGGGACTCGAACCCAAGCACTAGAGGGTCGAGACTCAAACCCAACCTCTATATATGCATCTACGGACGGTATCACACAGGATGCCTAGCGTGACTCCCCACGCCAGTGCACTAACTTATACTTAAAACGCACTATAGATCACAGCTTAGGAATGTAGTTCCTTCGCATTGCCAAATCCTCTCACTTGACCTGTCTGTGATCATGCATGGACTCCTCCATGCTTGGCCTCCTGGGCCACCCCTTTGAAGTTGGCTCCTTAAATTAGGGTATTCGTTCCCCTCCACTTGCCAATCTCACTTAGCAAGTCATTCAGCCACCATAACATGGTTCATGCATAAGCGTGAAAGCCCTTAACCATCGACTTTCGTTCAAAGCTCTCTCTTTGAACACTCGGAAACTATTTCCCCAATCTTGATAGCCTTGCCTCATGGCAAGCTTCAAGACCACGCTTCTGCTGCGCCACTCTAATTTCGCGTGTTCTATAAAGCATTTACAATTGGCTAACTAGGTACTTATCTACCTAGGGGAACGTTCAAGGAACTCTGTTCCTTAGCTTGCTAAGGTCTCTCCTTTCACAAGATTTCCAATTACCATATAGTCTAACATAGGCAATCTCATGCTTTAGACTCTCCATGGCATCCCGGTCGCTAGTAACAACATGCTTGAGCACTAACTTGATTCTCCACTCCCAACTAGCATAACCACCCTTGGTCATGCCTGTCAATTCCTATGGTTCGGTTTTATCCCTACATTACTTGCCTTTTGGCATTATACATTTCCTTTGGTTATTCTCTTCCAGACTAGAAAGATAGCTTTGCACTTTCTACCATGCCTTGGCAAGTATTCATAGGGATGAATCTACCCGACAGGCTAGTGTAAGTGACTAAATTTTCTATTCTACTATCGTCACTTAACCACACCTCTGACCCCTTGGAGGAGTCTCATTCACAACCTCCTTAAGTCCAATCCAGGACTTGGGACTTGCTAGTCCTGAGAATGGCATCCATGCCACTCCTCCCTTGCACTTGGTCCAAGTGCTCCACGTGTCCAGTCCCAAGACCGACACCCAAAGGTACCACTGACATATTGGCCCGTTACACTAAGGCCATGCCCATTCACCTTTGCCGGACTAGTGGTCCAATACCACTTGCATCACAATCCTGTCTCTCCAAGACTAGGTTGTCCGTCCATGAGCGGTCATCCCAGATCCACTCCTTAGCATCCTTAGGATGCCTATAGACATAAGGAATAGCTTTCCCCAACATCCCTTTGTCAATTCCTGCCAAGTCCCTTTTCCGTCCATGGCCATGTTCACCAACACTGCCACTAGATCAAGGCCCGCAGGCCCAGCCACTAAGTCCCATTGTCCTCTAGGACTTCATCACCATGTGACCATATCCATAGTCACTACACTAGAGGACTACTCCTCCTCCTTTCCCCCATTTGGGACTTCGGGACAACATTTCAGCAAACGCTTTGGGCTTTCACCCTCTCAGACTTGAACTCGGACTCAGACTCGGACTTAGCCTCGGCCTCGGTCTCGGTCCTGATCTCGGTCTCGGTCTCGGTCTCACTCTCGGTCTCGGTCTCGGTCTCGATCTCGGTCTCGGTCCCGGTCTCGGTCTCGGTCCCGGTCTCGGTCTCGACCTCGGACTCCATCTTGGTCCATCTCGGACTCCATCTCGGACTCCATTTCAGGTCCATCTCGGACTCCATCTCGGATCCATCTTGAACTCCATCTCGGGTCCATCTCGGACTCCATCTCAGTCCATCTCGGACTCCATCTCGGACTCCACTTCGGACTTCAACTCGGGTCCATCTCGGACTCCATCTCGGACTCCACCTCGGACTCCAACTCGGGTCCATCTCAGACTCCATCTCGGACACTTTCATGTATCATGTGTTAGTCCTTTTGGGTCCCTTTTTGGAGCCTCATTTATTGCTTGCTTCATGCTTGTTCCTTGAGCACTCTGTTGGGAGTTCCACTGCCGCTCTCAACCTTTCAAGTCGGAGCCTTTTAGTCCAAACATATTACGTTCGTTTGGCTTTTTCTTTGGCCACTACCACGTGGCACCCTTTCGGCTCCACTTTGGGGCTTTGGGATTTGTGTCTCACAGCTAGGGAGTGCTTACTCAATCCGGGTTTGCTCACCTTGTAATCCCACACTCTGGGATCACCGTTGCTACTTATGGGCCGTTATATGCCCATCACTAGCCTTGCCAAAATCCCTTTTTAGCTTTGTCCAATTTGGGTAGACGGACTTCTCCCGTCTCCACAACCTTGGACATTTGGATAGCACATCCTATCCTTTATTCACTAGGGACTTTGTCCCTAAGGCAATATCTATTGCCCTCATGACACCAAATACCCCCTTTTGGTGTTCTGGAGTGTTTAGGTGTCCCAATAATGACCTCTCTGACAATGAGCATTCCCTTTTCGACATTGACTTACTATGTCGCAACATAAGCAATTTATCCCCCATAAGGGTATATCGAACTTCCTTATCCCAATAAGAAGTCTTAGGTAGTTCCCTTCTACCAGTTTACGAATTATTTTGCACCTTTTGCTTAGTTGCCTCCTAGTTGTCAAGTCCTACAACTCATTGTTGGTGCTTCCACACCTCCATCATTATTTGGGTCACCACACTCTAACCACATGCCTTCTAGCTTAGGCTATGTTATTACCATTTCCATTCCTTTGGAAGGGGTTCTCATGAACCCGCCCACTTGACCTCAAAGCAGCATGCTTTGGCACTTTCGGTGTCTCCACACCATCTGCTCCACGAGCCTACCTTTATGACACTTCTTACTTGTGCCTAAGTATTTTTGCCAAGACTAATATGGTTGTCTCTTATGCCAATTATCCATTGCACTGCACCATAGAGTTCACGCACAACTTTGTGTCAAAGTTGTTTTCTTCCGGGAAACTCTTTCCCACGACTTTAGCATGGCACCTTTTGCCATCAATAAGATACACACTGCTCTCATGCTTGGATCTTAAGATCCTCCCCATCCTTCGTGGGGCACCACACACCTTAGTCCAAATGCCTTCCTCAAGTCCTTAGGATTTTTCTTTGACTCTATTGGAGTCATTCAAATTTTTGGACTTTGTTAATCCGACGACCCATGAGGTCCTACTTTTGAGGTGCTAGCTCATTGGAATACAACTCTTTGTATTCATGTCCTACTCACAAAGACCATCTTTTGCAAGTGTTACTCCGACACTTGATTTGTTCTCTAGGGGCAAATTTTTGCCCCTTATGACCACTTGTCCATGTGATGAGAATACCAACTCATCCTCTAAGTACACCCCCAACTCCTTGGGTTGTTCCAGCATTTATTAGAAGTAGCCCCGGCTACCATTTCAAGGACTTGTATCTTCTTCCGTATTTGACCTCCCTCGGTCATCAATTCTGGTCTCAAGTTGCCTCCACTATATGAGGGTAATCTTGTGACTCCTTTATTGTTTTGGAGTCTGCATCTTTCCCATGATCCCAACTATAGTTGTTCACCACAACTACATTAGCCTGTTTGTTGCATCAAATGCTCATCTGGATCACATCCTCAACTCTCTGAGGAAACCCTCATACTATTCCCAAGATCCCAAAGTCGTTCCCTTACTGGCTCTTTTCCATCCACCACATCGTGCACAAGTTCACGCATGAACTCGAGTAGAGAGCTATGTCCTCTCGACATGCTACTCCTCGAGGATAGGTCCATACCTAGGACTTTCCAATTCCAATACAAGTGGTGATATACTTGGCCACTAATAAGAGTCGGACTAAGGAATAACTCCAATACCAAATTGTAAGCGACCAATTTTTTCCATTCTATTTTAGTCACTTAACCGCACCTTCAACCATTTGGAGGAGTCTCATTCACAACTTCCATAAGTCCCACTCAGGACTTGGGGCTTGCTAGCCCCGAGAATGGCATCCATGCCACTCAACCTTTGCACTTGGTCCAAGTGCTCCACGTGTCCGGTCCCATGACCGACACCCCAAGGCACCACCAACATACCAGCCTATTACGCTAGGTCATGCTCAATCACTTTAGTCACATCGGTGGTCCAACACCATCTGCATTGCAATCCTGTCTCTCCAAGACTGGGCCATCCATCCATGAGTGGTCATCCCAAATCCACTCTTTAGCATCCTTAGAACACCCGTAGACATGGGGAATAGCTTTCCCCAATATCTCCTTTCTGGTCCCCACCAAGTCCCTTTTTGTCCTTGGCCATGTTCGCCCATACTACCACTGGATCAAGGCCCATGGGCCCGACCACTAAGTCCCACTATCCTCTAGGACTTCCTCACTGTGTGACTGTGTCCTTGGTCACCACACCAGAGGGCTACTCCTCTTCCTTTCCACAGTCTGGGACTTTGGGACAACATTTCGGAACACTATTGCCCTACGTGGGCCTCATGGGTACTCTCCCCACCTTCCGCCTTTAAGTGCTCTAGCCATTGAGCCATGCCAGGTGGACGACGCATCCACAGCTCTGGCTGGAGGAAACCATTCGCGGCTGCAAATCCAGGAGATTATCAATCTCTCGCATGGATCTAATCTATCCGATAGATGACTTACGTCTGGAGGAGAAGATCAGGTCCTTTGACGGGCTGGAGTGCCAGTGCCAGGCATGCCATAGACAGAGAAGAAGAACAAGCGTTAAAGCCCTAGACCAGCGTGTTTAGGGTTCTAGAGGGGTTAAAGCTAAGATACGCAGTCTCGCCACTGCCAACTTCGGCGTTTTGTTTGAAGATATCTGTGAGAATTCTAGAGCAAAATGCCGGTGTCAGCAAGTCGGCCTTCTGATCAGTACTTGCTTATGGAGGTCAAGGAGCAGATCAGAGCCTTCATCCAAGCGTCGGAGCCTGTTCCGGAGTATGCTTTGTTTTCGAGCCATTCTCCAGTGCTTGCAGTTGCATCTCTTGGGCGTAACAGTGGTAAGCACTCACTCCACGTTGTTTTTGACCTGCCAACAGAGATGGACGACGTCTATTGCTGAGCATGTCGAAACAAGCAAAACTGTGGAAGGAAGTCGATGATGCAGCTGGTATCATATGAAGTGCGCGAAGTTGAAGACGCTGCATCCAGTTTACAAGTGCAAGGGTTGTGTCAGAGACTCGCTTTCACGTATCTGACGGTGATTTTTTGCTTTGGTATTATGAAGGGGACGCCTTGATTGCCGCTGGTAAGCTCAGTGTATCATCACAGCAGTTAAGTCGTAACAAAACTCTGTGCTGCAGGTTGCCTGATGAAACAATTCGGTATTTCGACTTTGTAAAGCCGCCACGCACGTTGAGTCAGGTCACGGTTGCCTTGAGACACCCGTCCTCCATCCAAGCTCTTGTGAATGCTGTCAGCCCTCAAGACCTGGGCGCAGCTCTTCAATCACCCGGATAAAAATAAGGATGTGCTTGTACCTTTCACAGCTCGCGTAGAAACCCTCCTAGACTGTTGATAGGGCTGGAACTTAATATTTCGAAACCTGCTTGGAGCGCTGCGAGGTTTTAGATCTTGTTTGACATGTTCTTTTCAGGTGTCATACAGTGCAAGCTGGCGGTTGAAGCCGACTGATATCCAAGGCAAGCCCTCGATTCATGGGAGGTCTTGTTCCTTCTCAAGTGACACATCCTCAGATTCAATCGACGGTTCCTCGTTTTCCTGAAAGTGGGGCTGTGTATTTGATACCTGAAGTTTCAGAGTATGATTACATTGCAAGTACATACTTAGTCATTACTTCATATTCTCAGAATATTTCCATTTTGAGGTTAGGGGTTTGATTCCAATTGAGCCAGTTCAGCAGAACTTGTTAAGACAAGTTCAGCAGTATGTAAAGGCATGGGGGACAGACACAAATTAAAAAATTTGTGAAGTTGCAGGCTCGTAGATATAGAGTAGAAATGTATTTAACGTCCACTTCGGGCAAACATGCCCATGGGACAGACAGAACAAACAAAGTGCAAGCATCATGAGTGGGATAAAAAACCCAGTGGCAAAACCCTTGTACGAGCACTCATCTAATCAGAATTATTCCCCTTGGCAACTTCAAGCCCAAGAAGAATATCACGATCCGCCAGCAGCTCACGAAGAAATTCTCCAACCGATTGCATTTCTGCCTGTCTGAGGAAAGAAAGAAAGAAAGAAAGTGGTATTAACGTCCACTTCGGGCAAACTTGCCCATGGGACGGACTGTACAGACAAAGTCAGTCACCGTCACCAGCATCAAGAGCAAGAAGAGCAGCACGATCTTCACAAGAACTTTCCTAAAGTTGTCCTGCCCCAGAAACGAGACAATTGGCAGCATGAAATTAAGGCTACGTGAAAACTCCCCACGGAGCTCCATGTAAGCAGGGAAACGGAGCACTGCATGCTGGACGTCCTCCACCTCCGTTCCACATAGCTGGCAGATCCCCATTGACCCGTCTTAATTCCAGTGCGTATGGCTGCAATAGCATGTCGCATGTCTGCAAGATACTGCTGCATGGTTGTCAAGCACCTGGATTGACATGTTGCCAATAATCCATAATCCATAAGCTTGCTTCCCGTGTTTGCCCACACCACATCATGAAACTGACGGCGTATGTACATCAAGTTACTGCACGTGACTTTACACGCACTCTCAAATGTACATGCCAACGGGACATCCAAACACCACAATCCTGCAATCATTCCAACCACTGGATACCTCGAAGGGGCATATGACACACGGTACATAACCATTCGCAGTATAGCCTCAGCCTCAAGTGTGCTCAAACGGGCTTCTTGCAAGAGCACATGATATGGAAAGAAGCTATGGAAAGTCTGAATTTCAATCAATCATCGTGAGAATTCCTGTGCAGGACAGTAAAGCACTGCATGAGCCACATCCTCAACCTCCAAGGCGCACAGAACACATTCCAAGGCAGCCCCTCCCAGCGTCCAGTCTCAATGCGCAAGCTATGAGATCCTGTCTGAATAGCAGCAAGAGCACAAGAAAGAAGAAGAAAGAAGAAATGACTTCAGGCAAACATGCCCACAGGACAGACAAGACAAAAACCAAATATCTATGTCATGAGCCAGATTAAAAACCCATTGGAAAAACCCATGTAGATGAAGATAAAAGGTTGATCACTTCCTGTAGAAGATTGGAGCAAGGGCATTTGCAGTCCATCAACATTCATTGTTGAAGGCTGCAAAATATTTCACCCGGATATATTAAGTAGAGCTTAAAGGGTTTAATGATTTAAAAGTATAATAAAGGGAAGATTCTTGTGAAACCAATGTGACTAAAGAAAGATAAAATCATATGATAGATAAAGATGGAAACATTAAAGAGTTTAAGGCTAAAATTAAATTAAGAGTGTTAATAATGTAACCTCATTGAGGAGCTAAGCCAATACTTAAACATTCATCAATCTACTTATTTATCTATTTTAAGTGCAAGTGACATTATTTGCTAAGCTCAATGGAACTTTATTTTAGTCTCATGACTAGAGCACTAAATAAACAACAATGGTAGAAGTACTCATATAAGGCCACAATATTTAAAAATGTTGTCATAAGAAACTAAAATGTAAAAGTAAGAAGAATAATCCTTTTACTTAGTAACCAAAGTGATAATTACTTAGTAAAATAGTCCTAAATGGTTGATAGATGAGTTTAAAGATCCAATCCAGAAGTAATATTAAAGAGTATTGTCAAGTGTGATAAAGAAGGGATATTGAGAATTTTTATATGTTTTAGAGCATTTTTAGGATATTGAGAAGTGCTAAAGGGGTAATCCCTCATGGAATGGTTGCCCATGTTTTGGGGGGATAAATTGCAATAGTGGTGGTATTAGACTACAATTAGGATTGAAAGAATAAATCAAACTTTAATATAAAAGGTTAATGGTACCTTTGGAAGGAAGTTTAAAACCCAATGAACACTTAGGTCATGAGAAGTTAAATGTTATATTAAAGAGATGTGAAATATTACATTCAAGGTAACAAATACCATAAATTAGTGTTTAGACCTAAGGAGATTATAAGTGAAAATCTTCTAAAGGGTTATTAGTAGGGTGAAGTGATTAAAGCAGAAAAATAAAATTTAGTTACTTATAATTTAGTATCAGAGCAATTATTTAATCTATGTTTTATTAGCAACTAAGTATATCACCACTTGATCTTCACATTTGAGGGTCTTAAGGTTGGGGCTAAATTTAAAAAGTAAAATGATTTGAGAATGTGACTCTTATTTTTGGTTCATGTGTGAACTTATAAGAATATGGTAGATAAAAAAGGGGGAATGGCTTTGGGATTTTAGAAATTGTACAATAATTTCCCTAGGGAAATAAAGATGTGATCCACGTAAGAACTTGATACAAATAAGTTGGCTTGGAAATTGTTGTGAGACACAATTAAAGATATGATCACTTGAAGGAAAGAAATTCTTAAGTAACAAAGGAGTTGCAAAATTATTTTCATGAAATTGAAAATTGGGCTTATGAACTTAAGTCTAAAATAAAAATACTTAAAACACCAAAGAGATGGTGTTTGAGCTTTGGAAAAAATCTAAAGGACTAAGTCTTTAAGGATATTATATAGGATATTTTCAAAGAAATAAAGTTCTAGAAATTAAAAGATAAGGGAAGTATTATATGTTCAAGGTGAATAATGCCAAAAGTTTTGATACTACTAATGATGGGCATGTAAGGGCTCATTAATAGCAAAGTTAATCCTTATGTACCAATTGAGTATATTTAACTTGAGAAATCACTCCTTGATTGATAAAGTCAATGATGGTGGATTTCAGAAAATACTTGCTAAAGTGACGAAATAAATGCAAAGTATACTTCCTAGTAAGGAGGGGAAAAGCAAAAGGGATATATAGGGTTGAGAGTTTTAATTAATTAAGAGTTTTAGGATAATTAGAAGTTAAACATTTTTGAGTTTGGATAGTATTGGATTAGATGATTTTTCATGAAGCTTAAACTCAAGAGGTTTCATTTTGTATTAAAGTTTTAAATTTGACTTTGTTGGTTAGCTTGGGGAATCACATCATATGTTAATGTTGACAAAAATGAAAAGGCAATATGAACATAATCTACTTTTTTAGCATTTGTCATAAAAAATGTAGAGCAAAAAAAGGCCAAAGTGTACAACGTAGATGCAATCTTCAAGGTTGAGGAAATTGTATTCATCAAAAATAAAAATTTATTATTTGTGTTGATGCACTTTTATAAACTCACAAAGATAGATTTTCACATTATTCAATTGGCAATTTTGGAGATCATCTTTAGTGGCAACTAAGGTTTGGATGAGGTAGGGATTATTATAGTGGCTAAATGTGGTATTTTTTTACAAATTGCAATAAGGGGAAGTTAAAGACTTCCATAGAGAATGCACTAGTGAAATTCCATGGAAATTTAATAGTTCACAAATGAGATCTAAATCAAAATTTAAGACATAGTACACATTTAAGGCTTTTGAATTCATGGTTTTTCATCTATGATAAAACTTCATCCAAGGATGCTCATTATGTCAATCTATACAAACATATTCTTCTTCTTCTTTATTCATATTGGGTTTAAAGTTTTGGGGTTTAGAGAATTAATTTTCATTCAAGGAGAAGATATTTTGTTATGGTGCCACTTTAGTAGCTCAAGATCACATGCAAAGGACATTATTTTTCATTCATTGACTAAGCCTTTCATAAGCATGTATAAAACTTCTTGAGTTCAATTAACAATAGAACACTTTCAATAAGACATTGAGATTCCAATTTATATAGTATAGTTGTGTTGGTTAATTTGTTCCTTATGTAAGACACAAATGTTAAGTCCCTAAAAAGGCACTGAAGGTGCGCCATATGGTAATGGTTGAAGCGAAAAGTTGAAGCAAAAGTCTAATGAGTGTAACACAATTAGACCAAAAGCTCTAATTCAAAAGTCGAGAGTGGGAGTGTAATTCCTAAGTTAACACTTGAGAAATGAGCACGAAAAAAATGAGCCAAAAAGCTCTAAGAATGGACATAAAAGTGATTGACATGTGGCAAGTGTTATGACACGTGAAAGTATCAAAATTGAACTCTAAGAATTCAAGGACCCAAAGTAGAAAGAAGATAGAAGCATCTTACCCCACCAAAAAACTAAGTGTTCGAAAAGTTAGACATATCCAAGGTTAAATATATCTGGGGCCCAATGTATCCAAGGCCATATATATTCAACAATTGGGTGAAAGCCCAAAGCACTCATTTTCTTAGGCCTAAAGGGTTTAGCAAATTCCAAAAGTATAGTAAAAGGGAAGATTCCCATGAAATCAATGTGACTAGAGATGAATGGAATTATAGAAGGATGAGGATAAAAACATTATAGAGTCTAAGGCTAAAGTGAATATAGATAGATAAGTGGTGTAACTTGATGAATGTTCAAGGGCCAATTCTAGCTCTTTTAGGAAGTCACAATATTGATGCTCCCAATCCAAGTGTAGGTTGCACAATTTACTTAGATACCTTTAAAGGCTTAATGGAACCTCACTTTAATTCTATGACTAGAGCACTAAAAGGATAATGATAAAGAGAGTACCTATGAGGCTTGTATAAAGCTATAGTATTTTGAAGTGTTAACTTAAAAAACTGAAATGCGCAAAGTAAGAAGAATGATCTTTTTGCTTGGCAACCAAAGTGCTAATTGCTTAGTAAGATAACCCCAAGAGTTTAGGGGACTTGATGGATGGGTCTAACAATCCGACTCAAAAGCGGTGTTGTAGAGTATTATCACATGCACAATAGAAATTGATAATGTGCCAAAGTAGGGATTTTTGGAGGATAGAGTTTGTGTAAATCTTGGGGCACTCTTAAGATGTTGAGAGGTGATTAAGAGGTAATCACTCTTAAATGGAATGGCTATGTCTTGTAGGGACGGGCTATGATAGTGGTGGTCTAGGACCAATATTAGAATCATGAAAACAAATTAAACCTTAGCGTAAGAGGTTGGTGTATATTAGTAGCACCTTTGGGGGGTTCTTAAAAAAGATTAGGACCTAATGGACACTTTGGTTGAAAGATGCCAAATGTTATATCGGCAAGATGTGAAGTACTACTTTAGCAGTGGCAAGTACTATGAGTTAGTGTTAAGACCCAAGGAGGTTGTGAATAAGACTCCTCAAATGGGTTGAAGGTAGGGTGAAATGACTAAATTAAAAAAAAAAAATTCAATCGCTTTCAACTTGGTATCAGAACTATTCTTTAGTCTGACTTTTATTGATGGCCAAATATATTACCACTTGATCTTTAACATTTGGGGGCCCTATGATTAAGGCCAGACTCAAAGAGTAGGATGTCTTGAGAGCACAGCTCTCTTCAATTTGTGCATGAACACATTAAAATATGGTAAATAAAAAAAGGGTTAATAAGGGAATGCTTTTGGGATCTTAAGAACTACATAATGCTTTCCTTATGGAAAGAAGGAAATGATCCATATAAGAGTTTGACACAAAACAAGCTGACTTAGGGGTGGTTATGGGAAATAACCAAGGCTAGGATCATGTAAAGGACTAAGTAATAAAGGAGTGATAGTATCATCTTCATGAAGTTGAGGATAATGGCCTATATAGAACATAAATTATAGTTGGATGTCAGAATGATACTAGGGAATGAAATCCTTACGGACATTACGGCCAAAATAATTAAAGATGAAATAACACTTTTAAGGTAGTCAAAAAGTTACAATATGAAAGTCTAACAAACTAATAAGTTTAAGTGCATTATGACATGATAAAATGCTAAACATGGATATAAAAAGATTTTGGACCAAAATGTTCTATATCCAATCTAAGACCAGAAGAATCTTGAGTTCTAAATGTGAGATTGATAAGTATCTCGATAATGGCTAAAGAGTGTCATGTTCCTATCGAGAAACAACTTAAATAAGTTGTATCTATAGCACATTGGGGAAATGTTAGCCAATATGAAATATTGGATAAAAGAATGCAGAATGTAACCTTTGTTAAAAACTTAGACATAAAGAAATCATGTCATGAGGATAAGCTCTTAGAGTTAATGGTGTGATAACACCAAGGATCTAATGAAAAAGGTAGTTAGATTTTAAATCCATTGCCAAAAAAGTGTAAGCGACTAAATTTTCCATTCTACTTTAGTCACTTAACCACACCTCCGACCACTTGGAGGAGTCTTATTCACAACCTCTATAAGTCCAATTCAAGACTTGGGACTTGCTAGCCCCAAGAATGGCATCCATGCCACCCAACATTTGCACTTGGTCCAAGTGCTCCACGTGTCCGATCCCATGACTGACACTCAAAGGTACCACCGACATGGCAGCTTGTCACGCTAAGGCCATGCCTAATCACCTTTGCCACACTAGTAGTCCAATACCACGTGCATCCCAGTCTTGGCTCTCCAAGACTAGGCAAACCATCTGTGAGTGGTCATCTCAAATCCACTCCTTAGCATCCTTAGGATGCCCACCAACAAGGGGAATAGCCTTCCCCAATATCCCTCTGTCAGTCCCCACTAAGTCCCTTTCTGCCCCTGGCCGTGTTTGCCAACACTGCCATTGGATCGAGGCCCACAAGCCTGACCACTAAGTCCCACGATCCTCTGGGACTTCCTCACCATACGACTGTGTCCTTGGTCACTACCCCAGAGGACTGCTCCTCTTCCTTTCCATAGTCTGGGCTTTTGGGGACAACATTTCGGAACACCATGGCCTTACGCGAGCCTCTTGGGTACTCTCCCCGCCTTCCGCCCTTGGGTGCTCTAGCCATGGGCTTAGAGCGAGGTTCCGTTGAGCCACGCCTGGTATCCAAGTAGGTAGTGCCACCCACACTTGGACTGGGAGCATCGGCCAGTCAATCTCCCGGGGGAACTAGAGCCAGCTCTTGAACACTTCACCAAGCTACCCCGCTTGTCGGTCCATGTTCACTCTAGTCTTGGACTTCCCAGTGGTCAGCTCATCACCCAACACTGGGTCTAGCCTTCCTGGGCCAAACTGGCCTTTCCTGGCCAAACTGGCTCCACTGCAGTCCCCCCCCCCCCCCTTACTATACTTTTGGAGCTCACCAAACCCCCTAGGGTCTGGGAGACGAACGCTTTGGGCTTTCACCCTCTCAGACTCGGACTCGGGCTCGGACTCGGACTCAGACTCGGACTCGGACTCGGGCTCGGGCTCGGTCTCGGCCTCTGCCTCGGTCTCAGTCTCGGTCCCGGTCTTGGTCTCGGTCCCGGTCTCGGTCCCGGTCTCGGTCTTGACTTCGGACTCCATCTCGGGTCCTTCTCGGACTCCATCTCGGATTCCATCTCGGGTCCATCTCAGACTCCATCTCGGTCCATCTCGGACTCCATCTCGGACTCCGTCTCGGACTCCATCTCGGACTCCGTCTCAGTCCATCTCGGACTCCATCTCGGACTCCACTTCGGACTCCAGCTCGGACTCCACTTCGGACTCCATCTCGGACTCCACCTCGGACTCCACTTCGGACTCCATCTCGGACTTCAACTCGGGTCCATCTCGGACTCCATCTCGGACACTTCCACATGTCATGTGTTGGTCCTTTTGGGTCCCTTTTTGGAGTCTCACTTATTGCTCGCTTCATGCTTGTTCCTCGAGCCCTTTATTGGGAGTTCCACTCCCGCTTTCGACCTTCCAAGTTGGAGCTTTTAGTCCAAACGTGTTACGCTCGTTTGGCTTTCGCTTCGGCCACTACCACGTGGCACCCTTTCCAGCTCCACTTTGAGGCTTAGGGATTTTGTGTCTCACAAAAAGGACTCTTGTGGAAAAGGGGTTTGGCATAGCCTTAGCTAAAAGGCATAAGAAAGAAGTGTTTGACCGGATGCAATTGATTGATGGTGTAAGAGCATTAATAATGAGTTGTAGGATATAACAACCATAAAGTAAATGAACACAAATGTTGGTATAATAAATGAGAGTGGTAAAAAGAAAGTTAACTCCCCAAGAAGTTATATGAAGCAAAAAGAATTGCATATAGCTTCTTATTTCTTCATGAATTGCATAGCAACATATTTCTTCATAAAAAGCTATATGACGATTTTTAAGCACACAAAAGAAATGTATGCATTAACATAAGGTGTTGAAATGAAATTGGCTCGAGAAATTGAAATGCACAAAATAAGAGGAATGGTCCTTTTTCTTAGCAACCAAAGTGTTAATTGCTTAGTAAGATAGTCTTAGGGGCTTAGAAGACCCGATAGATGGGTTTAAGGACCTAATTCAAAGGTGGTGTTATAGAGTACTATTGTGCACACAATAAAAACTAATAAAGTGCCAAAGTAAGGATTTTTGGAGGATGGAGTTTTTATAAGTCTTGGGGCACTCTTAAGATGTTAAGATATGACTAAGGGATAGTCCTTCCTAAATGGAATAGCCATGTCTTATAAGGATAGGTTATGATGGTGGTGGTCTAAAATTAATATTATGAGAACAAACTAAACTTTAGCATAAAAAGCTAATGTATATTGATAATACTTTTGGGGGGTTCCTAGATAAGATTAGGACCCAATAGACACTACGGTTGAAAGAGGCTAAATGCTATATTGGCAAAATGTAAAGATAATGGATAAAGCATATAACTAATGAGGATGTTAGTGGACATGGTTTTGAGTGGCATGAAACTAAACTTTAGTTCCATTAATCCCCCTAGACTTTTGCAATAAAGATTTTGCAAGAAAAATCATTAAGAATTGTGAAACATTGCAAAGAAATGGAAAGCCATAATTCACCTTTTTAGCACCTCTCAAGAAAAAAACAAATTAATGCAAAGCAAATGAAGGATAAAGTGTGCAACATAGATACAATCTCTAAGGTTGAGGAGGTTATATTCATCACAAACAATAAGAACTATTACTAAGTGATAAACTTATATTTTCCATCTACACTTATCTTAATTTCCAAAATCAAAAAGTCTAAAAATGAAAGGTATATGGCATACAAATATTTATTGTTTGTCTTGATGCACTTCTATAAGCTCACAAAGATAGATTTGCACATCATTTAATTGGTAGTTTTGGAGATCATCAAGAACCAAGAAAAAAAATTGAATGAGTTTTTTCTAATCATTTTCTTTTCAATGAAATAAACATTATTTTATGTTCTAATTATGTTAAAATATTCTTTATGTTTTTTGAATTTGAATATATGTGGAGAAGATTCTGTGATGGAATAATTTAGTCCTCCTTTAGAATATACTTCTTTTGGCAACCCTAGAAAAGGACACACTCACTTGCACACAAATAAGAGGATTATGCTTCTTGTTAACGAATTTACCCACTTACTACCAAGTAGAAACTTAATCATAACAATCTAATTTTACATTCCTCACCTATAGAAAAAAAATCACTTGCCAAAATCTCATTGAGAATTGTTAAAGCTTCATGATGTAAGTATGCTACTTTTTTTCTTTGTGTTTCTTTTATTCCTGATATTTATATCCTGTAATTGCTCAAAAATCATAAAAACATAGCACTTGACTTGAAAAATAACACACCTTGATTCTTAGTTGTAAAATGTGCTTGGGCTAAACTTCACCATCTACTAATGTTATTGCAATAGAAGAATTCAGCTATGTGACGTAAAAACCATATATATATATATATATATATATATATATATATATTTGTGTGTGCATGTGTGTGTGTAAAAGTAAGATTTAACATGAAAAACCACACACAGACTTAAGGATCAATAATGTACTCATGTTTGTGATCCCATACCATAAAGTCTAGAAAACAAGCAAGGAAATGCTCATTGATAGGAATTCTTTGAATTTGCTTTAACTTTAAAATACACACTCAATGTGTGAAAAAATATTTGCAAAAAAGAAAATAAAATTACCTATTTTGATGTAGCATAAATATCTTGGACCAATTGGATGCTGTAAAATCCTTGTCATCAACTAGACAAATCAATTAGACTGCTTATAAGCTTTATTTCATTAAAATGGGACTTTTGTTGTCTCATTTAAGCTGTTTATACATTATTATCCAAGAAAATAATAAGTTTTTTTCTCTTATAAAAAAGAATTGAGTGTGAGGTTTGGGTATAAAATCTATATCCAAATTCCAGGTCCAAGATTTTTATATAAAACACTCATTTTATAGTAAATTTCTATAAACCTAAATCTCAAATTTAGAAATAATTCCCATTTTAACAAAATAGAGTTTTTATGGAGTTTACTTTATGGTATTGAAATTAGCACTACAAATGTAGGCTTGAACTAATTCAGCTAAGGTGCTCATAAAATTTCCCAAATCATACAAGGCTATCTTTGTCAAACCCTATTCAGACAAAAGCACATTAAACTGAAATTAATTGAATGGAAAGGTTTGTTACTTTTTAAAAACATTGTCCTACAAACATAAAAAACCATAATAGTGTAGCATAACACAGCCTCAAAATCTTACCACTCCTACTAGGTTGTTATGGTTGCTATGAATAATGAAGATTTAAAAACTAACATTGTGATGTGGATCCTTATAGTTAGCATGTCCAAACCTGAATAATTTTTTAGAAAAACAATAAATCATATTATTTTTGCTTGAATAAACAGTTATATTATTAACACTTGACAAATAAATAAATGAATATACACAGCTCAAAACTTGGAATTGCACAGGTACATTGTTCAAACAATACAAGCACAATATCTCAATTGTCTTACCCAACAAAGGACAATTTAATGATTACCCAAGCCAAAGAGCTTAGAGAACCAATAGTTCATGAATGAGAACTATGCTCTCAAAGTTTTGGACATGGTACACATTTGAAGCTTTTGGTTTCACAATTTTTATCCACACTAAGACTTTATGCCCATTGCATCAATTTACACAAGCATAATCCTATTATTCTTCATTTAGAGTTTTAGGGTCTAAATAATTAATCTTTATTCAACACTTCATTATAACACCACTTTAGTAGTTTGAGATCATATGCAAAAGTTCTTCACTCATTGATTAAGTCTTTTACATAAAACTTCTTCACTTTTCAATTATTCATTTGAATTCAATTAGCAACAAAACACTTTCAATGGCATATTGAAATTTTAATTTACACAATATAATTGTGTTGGCTGATTCCTTCTTTGCTTTGGTTGTGGCTTCATTATGATCAAAGCACTTAAAGCACTGCCACTCAAGTGTATAGGTGTTTTGAGGGGCATAACAAGTGTTAGTGGCTACATTAGGTTAATTTACTAGAGTGCATAAATGTGGCATTAGCCCAAATGTGAAAGGAGTAACTCACCTTTAATCATGAATTCCATATGGAGAGCAACAAAGGTATAACTATATTAGTATGACATTATAGGATTGGTGTGGTGGCATTACACTTATATAATGTGATGGAAGGCTAAAAACAATAATCCCAGTTTAAAAGGATTGTCCACATGGTAGTGAGGAGTGAACTTCACAATAGTAATAGCATTACTATCACTAGAGATTGTATACTCCTCTCAAGTTTATTGCACAGTGAGATTCAAAATTATACCTCGTTAGAGGAAGGGCCTTTTATATCTCTGGGAAATTATAAATGCTTTACAGATGAATATTAAGCAAGAGCAGTGTACCTCTATTGATTTCATGATTAACTCAAGTCCCTTACATCAATATAAAGATGGCAAACTCACATAAGAAAGATACAAATTAAAGATGATAGATAAAGCATAAACTTCACAACCAATAAAGATATTAAAACATGCATTTGTGAACATAATTTTGAATGGCATGAAATTCTCCATGCTTACCACCCATCAACTCCAACTTAAGGGAGCATTGCACTACCTCCATTCCCCTCCATGCACATTACTCATAGTTTTTTTTAGGAAAAAACAAAAAAAACAAACATTCCTATCTTACCATCTGTGTAATGTTAATCTTCTTGGCAAATGCTTCAATCTGTTTGCCATACTCTTGAGCTTTCTCCATTGAAATGCTGCCATGGTGTAAGAAAAGAAAAGAAAACTGTGGGTTTAGGGCTATGGCGGTGGCAGCCGCGGCGCAGTGGTGGGCGGAAATCCGAAGAAAAGGGCCGGAATCGTATGCGTCCGGTATGACTTTCGAGCTTCCTGAGGCAGGTGTGAGGTCGATTGCTTTTAGTAACGAGGTCCTGTTTGTGAGGGAAGCTTTTGATGGGCTCTACAAGGAGATTCTAACTGTCCTCGAGTCACGCAAGTTCGGTCTGTGTCATGTGAATGGGAACTCTGGCGTGGGCAAGTCTGCGTTCCTGTGGTATTTCATCATCCGGACTGGCATTGATAGGCCAGAGTCGGTCATTCTCTACGAGACCGACACTCGCCTGTGGGAGTTTCGCCGTGGCGCTCTTCGGCTGGTGGCCAAAACGGAGTATTCCTTCGACGAGATCGAGTCTTCTGAAGTTACCTTCCATCTGATCGACCAAAAAATTTCTCCCGGCCGACCCATTGGAAACCGAGCTGTTGTTGCTGCCTCGCCAGACGACGATAACACCAAAAGCATCAGGAAAGTCCGTCGGACTTACACGCGCTATCTGCCTCCCTGGGACAAGACAGAGTTCGATTTGCTTGTCAAGCTGTGGAAGTCGCAGGCGGACAAGTTACCCGGGCCAGAAGCGGACGAGGTAGATGAAAAGGTAAAGGCTGCCAACTTGGCCTTCTCTTGGTTCGGGGGCATCCCACGATTTTTGTGGGATCGTGAGGACGGAACACTCACAGAGGAAGACTTTCGTTCGGACGTGATGAAGTGCCTTGCAAACACCAAGCTTAAGAACGTGAGTGTCATCCTGCAAAACTCAGCGGGCGTTTCGTGGAGGCTCTTTCACTTCAACGTGACGCCCGGAACCCGCTTCAGACGTTTCCGCTACACGTTTTGCTCGGAGAAGGTGGCAAGTCTTTATGCTGAGTATCTGTGTACAACCAACGTGGATAAGATCCGCAGCTTTCTGGAGGCTTCTCAGCCATTCAGCGAGTACTCAGCGCTGCGAGGTTTCGTTTTCGAGCAGTACGTGGTCAGCCAGGCGTTGGAACACGACATTATGGTGATGCCGATGGTAAGGCTATTTTTCACTCTTGGAAGCGTTACTTAGTGGCTCTGCAGGTTGACACTGCTTATTGCCAGCATTGTTCCCGCTCGGATGATCGAGGCAAGAATAAGAAGGTCCCCTGGATTCAGTGCGGGACCTGTCTTAAGTGGTACCATACCAAATGCGTCGGCATCAAATTCAAGTTTGATTTTAACTACAAGTGTCGGAACTGCCAAGGTGAGCCAAATGCTCAGGTTGTATCTCCTTCCGGCCTTTTGCTACGATACTATGAAGGTGATCTGGAAGACGCTTTACTCGCAGCGGGTTGGTGTTTTTTGTAATGCTTTTATCTTTCCTCTTCTCCGTTTAGCCGCTTTTCTCTTGTGCAGGTGAAGAGGCAATCAAGTATCTGTGGAGGCCTCTCAAAAAGAACAATGCTGTCTTTGATTTTGTATTGTTACCACGCACGTTGGGACAGGCTACCGTCGCTCGTACTAATCACAGGCCGGTTCTTGAGGCTACGATCAAGGCACAGCAGGCTCTCAAAGCCTGGAGAGACGAGTTCTATCAGGATAACAACAACGATGACACTCTACTGGCTTTTTTCGTACCACCGGATTCTTACTCCAATTTCAAGTTCCAGCCATACCGTTCATCTGGAAAGGTTGCTCAGAAAGCTGTCAAAGGTGAGCGTTTCATATGAACACTAAGTATGTATGTCATCTTTCTTTACCAGGGATCGTACAGTGTAAGGTCGCCGTTCCAGTATCTGGTAGTCCTTATGTAGCGAAGGTTGCACCCAACGACATGGATGCTGTTTCTCTAGATCCGAACTTGCCGGAGACTTGGGAGGAGGCTCTGGGCTGCATAGAATGCTCGGAGGATATTGTCGAACAACCGGAGAAGTCTCTCGAGCAGGAAAAAGTCAGATATTGCAGGCAGAACTTGGCTTTTGATGGAGATGAGTTGGATGCTCTGGAAGCGATCTGCAACCTTGCAGATGGTAGGCAGAAGCGCAAGCGTTTGCAGGCATTGTGCAAGATGTACAAGATTGCGGCCAATACCACCAACCAAGAGATGCTGGCTTGTCTCGAAGCAGAGCGTGAAAGACTAGATGATATGGAAGTGGATTAATAAATTAGTTTGCTTTTTCATTTTTCATACTTTTTTGGTTTGGTTTTTAAAAGTTATGTTCAGAATGAACAAAGGAAAGGGCTTAGGATTCTTGGAGGTGCTCCTATAGGCACGCCGAGGTGGTGGCTCCATGTACGCCACGAGGTTTCTCATGCGTCGGCATTTCACAAGAGCTGTGAGCAGCTCTATGTGAGGAAGGTATTGAACCGGAACACCGCGCCATTTGAACGGCAATTCCGGGGTCGTTTTTGTGGTATTTCCTCGAGCGAGTTGGGATTCAGAATCATCGTCTACGAAACCGTGTGTCTACGTTCATCTGATCGACCAGAACGTCAACACTTCGCGATTCATCGGGCTTCTGGTCGCCGCCTCTCCTGACATTAACAACACCAAACTAAAGTGACGCGCTACATGCCTGTGTGGACAAGGAAGAGTTTTTCGCCCTCGTTGCCTCGGAAGGAACGGACCAAGCACTTGCCAAAGAGAGAGGCAGAGCTAATGCTGCCGAGAGGGCATACTCGTGGTTCGGGGGAATTCCCCGCTTCCTCTGGGCCTGGGACGCGGAAAAGCTTACTGGACAAGACTTTCGGGCGGAAGTACATCGATGTTTGGTCGATACCAAACTAGAGAACGTCCGTGCCGTGTTGCAAGATAAGGCAAACGCCAAGAACGTCTTTTGGTGTCTTTTCCATTTCATTTAGCAGGGAGATTCGACAAACACCATTATTCATTTTGTTCTGATAAGGTGGCGAACGCTTATGCTCAGTACCTACTTATGGAGTATCAGGACCAGCTTAGAGCCTTCATCCAAGCTTCGGAGCCCGTTCCAGAGTATGCTACCTTGCGAGGCTCTGTTTTCGAGCAATATGTCATTGTGCTTGCAGTCGCTCATGGGCGTACCACTGGTAAGCACCTTGCGTTTGGATTGACATTTTGCAATCCAGATGGACGATGTCTATTGTCATGCTTGTCAAAACAAAGACTGAGGAAGGAAGTTCAGAGTGGATTGGATAAAATGCAACGTCTGTGAGCATTGGTACCATTTAAAGTGCGCAAAGGTGAAGAGACTACCTTCAATTTACAAGTGCAAGGGTGATTGTGTACTCGCGTTCACATATCTGACGGTGTTGCTATTATGAAGGGGATCTTGAGAACGCCTTGATTGCCGCAGGTAAGCTTAGTGTACTGTTATAGCAGTTAAGTTTTAACAAAACTCTGTGCTGCAGGTCTTGATGCCAAAAAGTACATGTTTAAGCCCTGATGAAGAACAATGCGGTGTTCGCAAGTTGGGTCAGATCACGGTTGCGTTGAGACACCCGTCCTCCATCCAAGCTCTTGTGAATGCTGTCAAGGTCCTCAAGACCTGGGCGCAGCTCTTCAATCACCTGGATAAAGATAAGGGATGTGCTCTTGCTCCCTCCAAGCAACCATATCGACAGTCTAGGAAGATCTCCACGCGAGCTGTGAAAGGTACAAGGCTGCGAGGTTCTAGATCTTGTTTGACATGCGTTCTTTTCAGGTAGGTGGCGGTGCCTGTAAATGAATCACCTTATGTCGAGCGTGATTTGAAGCCTGACATGGAAGAGGTCTCACTGGATCTCGGTGCAAGCCTCGGTTCATGGGGGAACCATGGAATGAATCTGAGTTTGTGTCACTTGACAAGGAACGGGACCGTCTTAAGCCTGAATGCTCCTACTATTAACTTCGGAGCATGCATGCAGCTCAAACTCCCATAGATTTAGGGTTCAGAGAAATAAGGATTTAGGGTTCAATGAATTTACAAGATATAGGGTTCTTGGGAGGCGAGGTTATTTCCCTTTACCCAATGGTGGAGATCGAGAAGGCGCCGACGATGGCGATGCCGGTGGATGCGAGCGAGCGCGACGAGGGGGAAATCGTGGTGTCTCCATCGCCAAGGAGAAGCATCCGCTGGAGCACTCGTGGACGTTTTGGTTCGATAACCCTAGCGGTAGAACAAGCAGCAGCAGTGGGGAAGCTCATTGCGGGCGGTCTACACTGTGAGCACGGTCGAAGATTTCTGGTGGTAAGCTCCCTCGGCCGATCCATGCCCCTTTCTAGTCATTTCATTCGATTCGAAGGATCTAAGTTACAAATGCGCCTCTATTTCTTTGCAGCCTCTACAATAATCTCGTGCAGCCGGGGCGATTGATCAGTGGGGCGGACTTCCACTGCTTCAAGGAGGGAATCAAGCCCGAGTGGGAAGATCCGAGGTGTGCGAATGGGGGGAAATGGACTGCGGCTCCACCGCGAGGCAGCAAGCAAGCGCTGGATCAGTTCTGGCTAAACACTGTGAGTATAGGAGAGATTTCTCGCCTTTCATCGTGGCTTTTCTCTTGACGCTCTTGCTCTTCCAGCTGCTGGCTTTGATCGGTGAGCAATTCGATGAGGGCGATGAGATCTGTGGCGTTGTGGTGAGCGTGAGGCCGAGAGGAGATAAGCTCTCCTTGTGGACCAAGACGGCCAACAACGAAGCCGCCCAGGTAAAAGATCTCTCCTTCTTCCTTCTCTCCGCTGCGATAGTGTTCTAGCCTCCAGGTTTTCTTCTTGTTCTCTAGCAAGCTTCACCAAATTTCGAATTTTCCTTTAGCATGGTTCTTTGGCGATCATTTTTTTCTACGAGTCCTGCCTTGTCCTTGCTCGACCTCTGAAAAGTTTCCTTGTTTTGGGCGAAGCTTTACCGGGTTTCAATTTTTCCTTAGCAAGCTTCGAGTGGTTCTTTCGCAAAGCTCTAGCAAGTTTCTTCTTGTTCTTAGCTTTACCACTTTTTTCCTTGAGCAAGTTTTGTAAGGTTCTTTGCCTTGTCTCTAAAAGTTTTCCTGTTTTGGGTGATTCCAGATGAGCATTGGAAGGCAATGGAAGGAATTTCTCGAGTATCAGGACAAGATCAACTTCATGTTTCACGTAAGAATCCCTTTATTCTCTTTCTTTCCACTCGCTACACTTTTTCTTCCTACTTTTTCCAGGAGGATGCCAAGCGTGGTGATTCGAAGGCGAGAAATCGCTACTCTGTATGATACCTTCTAAGCTCAATTTTGCTGGATCGCATTCTAAAAGGGTGGATGTTTCAGCCATAAATTTATGCTACAAAATTAAAAATCATTTACAGTTAAATTTTTGTTCTAAAAAAATTCTTAATTAGCTTAGATATAGAAGTCTTATAAAATAGAATTGTATCTTAGTTTTTGTAAGCAGTCTTTTAGGTTTTATATAGCTAGATAAAAATAAATATCATTCCCAATCTACAATGAATTTGGAGAAGCTTTAGAAGAGTTCCCTAGAAGTATCATCAAGTTTTCCCCATATAGTTTTCCTTAATGCTAGAACTTTTTTCTCTCTCCTTTCTTTTCTTTGTATTCTTTTTCATTCTTTTTTTTTTTGCAATAGTTATTTATAGTGTATATGATCATGGAATGAGATTTGAATATATATTATCACTGTGAATTCTTGAAACTTTAAGTGATATATAGAGATAAAATAACCACTAAGAACTCTCTCATCAAGCAATTATCATACTTCTTTATTTAAAAGTGCTATTGGCATCGGGGGACAGATATTCTCTTACCTTTGGATTTTTTAGATGGACGGTTTTGATGGAATACTCTCTTATAACGGTTATGGCTGTTCATATCTGAGGGTTTTATGTTTGACTCTCTCTCGTGTCACTGTGCAGCATTGGGAACAAAACAAGTAGAGCAAGCTCCTTGATTCTTCACTATTGATAAGTTTCTTTCTCGCATTTTTCACAGTTGAGTCGCCACTGTTTCTGGGTCTCCAGAATGTATACTTTCGAGTGGGTATATGTATGATTTACGGTCTTTGCAATGTCGTTTGAATGTGTTTGCATAAGAACAGGTCATGAGTACTGGGAAGATGAAGGCATTGAAGAAAAAGAGCCAGCATGCAGGCAAATGATGAACATATTTCACCCATACGATCCTGTCACCTATAGGTATCAACATACTTCTGTGTGACCAGTGTTTAAATTTATCCTTTCGTCCTGATTACAGAGTGGAACCTCTGATATCTATTCTTTTTGGGAGAAAGTCAGTGAATATCTTGGGATACAGGTAATCATAGTGCTTTGTAAGTTTGTTGTCAAAGCTAGAGGAAATTCTTCGGTTGGGGTATGGTTTTGTCACAGTTTTTTTATGGTAGTATGGTGACAGAAAGGCTATCTAGAAGTCCCAATGGTAGATTCGACTTAATGCTACAGGTAAGTCTTGCTCTTTGCTATCACATCATTCTCATGTGGATCCAGGATACAAAATTTGAGCACCACTACATATCGGTATCTGATAAACGACAGCAGTGGCTGGAGAGAGAGAGAGAGGAGATTTGGAGTTGGAATCACAGCAGCCGCAGCATCACCAGCGAGAAGATCTTAAGGCCATGAGAATTCTCCACCAGGAGTTTGGAATTACGTAGCAGCCAGGTGAGAAGGTCAGTGCGAGAGATAGGGACGAAGATATCACAAGGGACAAGGACGAAGATCTTGCAGGGTCGGCCTTCACCCACGAGCAGCAGAGATTGATGAGGTCACTGGTTTGCTCTATCACTTCTGCTCAACCCAGTGGCAAGGTGAGCTTCACTGTGGTTACGGTGCTCTAGAGCAGGTTAATGAGCATGCGTTTCTCTACAGGGGCATGGTGCTGTACAAATCCAATTAGTCTGGAGACAAGGAGCATCGTCACACCCATGGACGTGTATCAATTATTGTGACACACTAGGTAGGATCCAATCCAACTTCATCAACTCGCAGAGAAAGAGAGAACTAAGAAAAACAAAGAATAGTGGCCATGGCCATATCTGGACAAATTAAGTGAATTGGTGCCAGACTCAATTGTATTTGTGTTGTAATACTACATTATTTATAAAGTGTCTCCTGCCCTTGACTGTCTAGAAGTCCCAATGGTAGAGCTAATTTGTAAGTCGGAATCACAGCAGCAGCAGCAGCATCACCAGCGAGAAGATCTCAAGGTTGCATGAGAATTCTCCACCAGGTATTTCTCACATGTACGTAGTGGCAAAGCCAGTGTCAGTGAGCAGGTTGGTGCGAGGGACAGGGATGAAGATCTCACGAAGGACAGGGAAAAAGATCTTGTAGGGTCTGCCATCGCCCACAAGCAGTGGAATTACGTTTTTTCAAGCTTCCCGGAGGAAGACTCAAGTCTGGAGAAAAACAGTAAAGAAGTTTCTTTCATCATTCACTCTGCTAACTTTGATAAATCTGCTAACTAGAGGTGGAAGGATTGAAGAGGAAGCTCATGAGCAACCAATGGCAGCTTCAATCCAGCCTGGGACAGGTATGATGGAAATACATGAAGATATAAAGAACTTTGGTTTTGTTCATTTCCATTTCTTCCAGTTTGAAGAGTTTGTGGCAATTTGGTAGAGACCAAACTTTGAGGCGCTGCCATATCCTTACTGCCCTCCTCACATCACCAAACCAAAGGTATCAATCTTTGTTCTTCATTACTCATAATTCTTTTGTATGATCTTCTCATTTCTTTTATTATTTCTTGTGTCAGGAGTGTAAGAAGTTCTGCATGGTTCTCCTCCCCAAAAGACAATACTTTACTGTTTCAAAGAATCTCAAACTGCTGGCAATTCCATTGTTTAAGCTCTAAGATAATGTAGATAAGAGAAGAAACATTTAATGTCTACATTCGTTTTTTTTTTTTGTTTTCTTGCTTTGAGAAAGTTTTTCTCTTCCTTTGCTGATGTGAGAATTGTTACTGCAGAGACATGCCCAGTGATCTCTGCCATCTTCTTGCAGCTTTCAAGGTTCACCTTCATTGCCATTAACAGTTGAACACTGGCAATCTGGGTGAATTTTTTCTTCTTTTTCTCCATTTTGTAAAACTATTAACTTACTATGAGTAGCTCTCTTTTTTTGTTTGAAACGTTTCTCTTATAAATGAAGATACAGTCCCTCAGCTGGATAAAAGTGTAATGGAATCAAGAAAGAAATAAAAAATTACACGCCTACCATATACATGTGTGTATACGATGACAAGAATATGTCAACCCACCTGAAGATTGTTGGCCAGGACGTGGAGGTGCTAATATTGTTTAATGCAGGAAGAAAATGAGTTATGTGAGCAGATGGAAAGCCTGCAGTTAGTGTTAATCAACAAGCTTTCTTGAAACAGCAAAATACAAAAGTGATGACAGTACAGCCATACAGCTTGAATTGAGAAGGAAAAGAAGAAATCTGCTACTAAGAGAAGACTGTGGGGTTTGATGAGACAGAAAAATCTAAGACCGAACAGGAGGTACTGAAGATTACGGAAGAACTTGAAGACACATGTGAGTTGAACAGGTTTCTCAAAACAATACATTGCTGGCTATAGATAAAAAAAAATGGATGTCAGTGTGCAAAAGTGGAAGTTGAGATGGCAAATGCAACTACTACAATGAATTGAGGGTGGACAAGGAACTCTGAAGATGATGTGACACTTGATGCTACAGCAATGAAAATGGAACGGATTTTAGAGACTTCCTTGCCAGATTATCCACCAAGCCATTTTGCTGTGGAGAAGCAAAATGTTATTCAGGCTTTATAGTTAAAGCTACAATAAGCTTTTGATTTTGTCAAAGATGCAAAGCACAACATGGAGGCTTTAACTGATGCGACCTCAAATGTGTCTAAAATAGAGTGTTCAGAATTTCTGAACGATACAGGTATTGCTCAGAAGAAAAAACCAATGTGCTACTTCTCCAAGTACTCTAACATTCAAGTGAATCCAAGGTGCCTTGTGATGTTTCTCCAGTCCAGTGAAGCTGATCAATGGCATCATGATCAATACAACAGAAACCAGTGAGCTTTGTTTTTTTTATAAAATGACTAACATTGTGATGGTTCTTCAAGCATGTGTTTGCATTCTAGCAAATCCAGGATGGCTGTTTATTGCAAGTCACAAACACCTCACAGATGCACAGTAAGTTTTTCTAGCACACACTTGCTCTCTAATGCACTAAGCACGTATATTTTGTCTCCTATCTGTAGTTTATCGAGAATCCCATTCGGGCTGTGTGCCTGGAAGGAGCTCCCATCACTCACTGAACAAGCCACACTGTCCAATGCTCCCTGGTGCTACACCAAACAAACCGTGCCAATGTTGTCCCATGACACCGTGAACACGGAATCCCACCCATTTCCAATCACAGCCATGTTACGATTCATCTCGTAAGAGAGCTGAAAGGACCACAACTGCAGTGAGCCTCCAGCTCCCAGGCTGCTGACAGCAACAACAGCAGCAGGTCCAGCGAGCGATGCCTAGATGAGAACTGTGAGTCTGGCACCCAATGAGTAGAAGCGATGCGTTTGGACACACCTCCACAACTTGGTGTGTGTAGCTCACACCGTGGGAGATGTAGTCGAGGTCTGGTTGGAATAGGTGGAGAGGCAAGAGCTCGGACTTGTAAGTGACGTCCTTGGTAGCTCTCCAAACAGGATCCGATTGACACATGTGTTTGCCTGGGTGGAGGTGCCCCGGAACACAACCATAAGGTGTTTGTTAGCGGAGGTGGTGTCTTCCTTATACACTGAGGAGGGCTCAAGTGTTGGAAGTTTGGAGATGACTTCCAGCTGCAGGCATCTATAGGTTTTGGTGGAGATTGTGGTGAGCGGGGAGATGAAGAGTGCCAGACACTTAAGATCATGCTGTGAGAGCTTGGAGACTTCGTCCCACACTTCCAGAGCTTCTTCGCTTGGTGGGTTTTGTTTGGCTGAGCGGTGGTGGTGATGGCGGGCTAGAAAAACAATGGCAGGCACAACCAAAAGCAAGAGCAGGAGAGTGCAAGCCATGCATTTGTGATTTTTCTTCATGGTTTGGAAGGAATCTTACCTCTGTTCTCCCTGCGGGTTTGAAAATTAAAGAGTCACCAGGTCTCATGTATCTGTGTTGCCTTCGTCAAAGATTTACAAAAGTCCAACTCTTTTACACTTTATATGGTTTGGCTCTTTCTTGCTTTATAATAGTCTGGATAACTTAACTCTCAAATTTTCGAGTATGTACAACAGGAAACTAAAATTCACAGATCTCACTTATCAGCATTGCTTTGTTCAAAAAGTTATATTTTATGGCCTAACACTATTATGTCTTAGATTTTGCATTTCTTTCTCTCTTTTAGAAGTTTCTTAACATCAAATGCTTTGTGATCAAAAGAGAGCATGCAAGAAGTTCCTCTGCAAGAAGAACCCCCAGGCTGCCTTTGATGTGTTCCAAAGGCGATGACTCTGAACTCAATATCCATGTTGAGTAGAATAAAGCTGCTTGGGTCCTCAGTAAACTTCCACCACCTCTCTTCAATTTCTTCTTGCCACTTTACAGTAAGTCACGGAAAAAATCTAAGATTCTGTAGAACTTCACTGGTTAAAACTTGGACAGGAAATCTAGAAGAAAAAACAAGCCTTTGAACACTTCTGTTTTTATCCTGGTCCTTTAATTTAAAACCAAGTGGGTTATGCTAGAACACCCTCCCTCGATATCAAGCTTTCAAATAGATGTTGTAACTTTTAATTATGGATATCTTATGTTCCATCTCCAGGATGATGAATTTAGAATCTCTTGGAACTTTTTATGTAGGCATTTGCTTTCATTTCAAGCACAAAACTTGTAGAATAAAAGAAGCCAGTTTTGATTAATTACAAAGCCTTGCTTTCTAGAGCTTACAGCTATAACTTTCAACTGATTATTTTAAAATTAAAATTAAAATGCTTACTCTTGACGCTAAAATGCTTAAAAATTCAATGTGCCCAAAATATTTTGTACTTCTCCCAGCGGAGCTGGGATCCCAGCTAGTCCCTTTTCTAATTAGCTTAAAAGGAGATAAATAAGGTGTGTATATATGGTATCAAAAATTACATTTCAGTGAGTATTATCCATTGAGATTGGGCAACTAATTTTATTGCATATATAGAAATGAAAATGATGATTTAAGTAGGTACATATTTGGTCACTATGACTTTGCATGTGTCATTTGGGTATGGATTTTGGTTATCATTTTATACCATATTATATAAATTTACACTTGGGCTCATAGGATGAATTTGCTCATTTGTATGAGTTTACGCTTAAGCCCATGAGTGAAACACATTAGCAACTTGAGTTGGCAAAATTAATGCTAGCCTATCAATGGTTATCATAAGTTATTACTATGTTACCGTGGGTAAAAGTAAACCTCTTTTAGGTTTGCAATGAGTGGTAAATAAATTAGTTTGTAATTGTTTAGCATGATACTAGTGGATCCTTTCTAAGCATGATTATGAGTGGATCAATTAAAACTGTAAGGATTAGTTTATTAATTGTTGTCATGCTCTTTTATAAAATTTTCTTAGGCTGGATTGAAGATAATGTGAATGCAGTCAAGTTAACTAAAATGAGAGTTATCAAGGACGAAGGATTAAACATGTAAATCATCTTTTCTTCTGTAAAGCCTTTTTTTATCCTATTATTTAAGGGTGGTGTAAATTTGAGTTGAGGTAATGAGTTGAGCTCAACTCAGCACAAGTCAACTCAAGTCAATGTAGTTAACTAGAAGTCTTACAAAGGAAATCTAAATTGAAGAAATGAAGGTTTAACAAACTTTAAAATATTAAAACGTAAGTACTTGGGTTAAATATTTTCATAAAATTGAGTCCTTTAGAAAAGATAAAGTTTATAAGAATGTATTTTTTTTAAGCTATATTATTTTACTATGAACTACTTTTACAATTATTACATTTTGGTTTTCTTGGTTTTTGACACATTTTGACAGGTAGATATTATTAATCTATGTCAGTCAAAATAATATACATTTATATATTATTCCTTCATTTAAAAGATTTTTCTGGGGTTCTTGAGAAGATGAGAAGTAAAAAAATAAAAGATCTGTGAGTAAAAGTTGTAATGTAAATGAATGTGAGAATTTTAATTTCATTTCACTACTACAATTTCTATATTACATTTCTAGTCGTTAATGTGAAGACTACTATCACCATTGATAAAAATGCTCTAAACCCTAAACCCTAAATACTTAATTAAAATGCATCTGTTATTTCCAAAACAATAATCTATAGTAAGAGAAATGAAGAAATGAATAGCACGGTGAAAAGCACCAACAAATCTACTCCATAAAATTTTCTATGGCATTTGTAATTTATATATTAATTCATATAAAACTATGTTACTTACCTCAATCCTCCCATATGAGAAGACCAAAGTATATTTTTGCAGTGAATCCCTAATAAGAGTTTTCAAGAATTGTTTATGAATAATAATAATAGCAATCGAAATCTTTTGAAAGACTTAAAAGTAATATCACATTAAAAATCAACTCTATCTACATTTCCAAGATTGAAAGACAATTTCACACAAGAGAATGCTAGTGTACCAACGTGCCTCACCACTATAATGTAGTCTATATTTCCTTGTAAACTATTTCCCTAAAAAAATGGCATAAGTATAGAAAAGAATATATGTGTAATGGAGTAGGTTTTCATCAAAATGATAAAGCATGTGTATACACGATAATCTAGAATTCTAGAAGCTCTTATGTTTACAAGAAAGCTATGATATTTCAAGAATTTGTAGGGTTTAGGGTAGTGTTATAATAAATAACCCTCATTCTCTAGATTAAAAATTAGTATATAAACTACCATCAAGTTTTTTTAATGTCCTTCAGCTCTTGTCGCAAATGTGACTTCGGGTATCGAAAGTTACCTGTCGACCAGTCCTTACGGACACTCTTTCCTTACTGCCACGATGGCAGGAGGTTGGTATTGCTGGACCCTTTATCAGCCCCTCTTGTTCAAGTGTTAGTAAACTGGACTTAGCATCTGTACTTGGCCGGATGAGCATAAGGACGGAATTCCTAAGTGTCTATTTGGCCAAGCATACTTGGCCCGGCTTTTTAGTTCTCTTTTGCTCTGTCTTGCACTGGCTTGACAAGAACCCTCGCGTATTGAGATTGGTCCCTCAATATCGCTGGATGATAGCTTACCGTGTCTGCCAAACACCCTCGCTATCATGCCCTTTGTGTTAGTCTCAATTTGTCCTAGATGCTATTTATGGAAAGTGTCCAGATTTGCTCATTTGGCATATCTACGGAATGTAGAGATCGGCCTGAACACAATGGTGTTCGTCCCGTGTCCAAATTCGCAATCTAAGGACATTCCATATTTAGTAAGTTTCGAGTTTGTCCCAGAGACTAACTCCTGATACTAAGGGAGGCTTGGGGTGAAAGCCCAAAGCGTGTGTTCCTCAAGGGGGGGGGGGCTATGGGGGGTTCCAAATGTATAGTAGGGATAGTGGGTAGGTCGGGCATGGCCGACCAACCTGAGGCATAGTCTAGCTCCCGCTTGCGTGCCTGTCCTTGTTCTGCGTCCGGCTTGGGTCTAAGCCCAAGTTTCATTCCATGCTAGCTGGTGGAGTACCCATATCCTCACGTTAGGCCACCGGTATGCCGAAATAGCGCCAGACTCCGTTTGGCTCCGTTTTGCGTGCTGGTCCTGGCATTGGGATGCTGGTTGCTCCAGGACTGTTCCAAGTCACTCTGGGCTCCTGTCCCTTTGCTCCTTGGGCTATATGCTCGGGAGTTGCTCCATGGTCTGGTTCCATCACTCCTTGGCGACACGCTTGGGAGTTTGGCACCGTTCTTTCGTTCAGTGGCCCAAGGCCCTGAACCTCGGGTACCTATGGACACGTGGCACGGACACGTGGTATGTGACACGTGGCATCTATCACGTGGCTCAAAGAGGGTTTAGGTTCCGCTTCGTGGTGGTATCCTATGGTAAATCGCCATAGGATAAAGGGTCAAAACCACGTGCGCTACATTTGGTATTAGAGAATGAGTCTAAGCGAGTACTATTCAATGGGATTGGGCAACTAGTCTTGTTGCATACGCAGAGATGAAAACGATGATCCGAGTGGGTACACGTTTGGGTGCAAAGGCTTCGCAATTGGTTCCTTGGGTATGGATATTGTTACCTTGTTGTACCTTATGATGTGAGCTTGTGCTTGGGCTCATAGGATGGTTTGGAGATGTTCCGTTTGCACGAGTTTGAGCTTGAGCGCGTGAGTGAGGAACATTAGCAACTTGAGGTTACACTTTGAGTTGGCAGGATTAATGTTAGCCTATCGTTGGTTCCATGAGTTGTTCCATGTACCATGGGTGAAAGCAAACCTCCCTGGGTTTGCTATGAGTGGCAAATAGGCTGGTCCGTAGCTGTTTAGCACGGCACTAGTGGATCCTTCCTAGGCATAATTACAAGTGGATCAATCAAGACTATAGGGATGAGTCAATTGATTCAAGTAATTATTGCCGTGCTCTCTCATAAACTTTTCTTGGATTGGACTGAAGGCAGTGCGAAAGCAAGCTTGAGGTTTGGTCAAAGATGAGACCGAAAAGAGAGTCATCGGGGACGAAGGATCAAATACGTAAATCATTTTCTCTTCTTGGAGAGATGATCTGCAACGAGGTGTTAACTCATTGCTTGTGTTCACATCATGCAATCAAGAGTCCCTATCTTGATGCATGTTGGAGATGGTGGTTTTACAATGGTGAGTTGTGGGCTGGATAGCGGTGAAGCGCTAAACCATTTTGTCTAAGCTTGCTATTGGAAGACTTGGGTTGCAATGCTCAATTCTTTTTCGGGGAACCTTGCTATTGCTCCTTGAGTAGCTTGGTGTTGGATTAGTGTTGAGTTTGGTCGGAAAGAGAGTGGCATGAGCTTGTCCGTGTTCTGAACAAAAGTTAGTGATGTTGGGTGTTGTAAATCTCTATCGGTGGAGTGTGGCATTTATGTTGCATTTTGTCGAATTGAGTTAGCACTTGATACTCACATAAACCCTTGAAATAATGACATTGGCATTGCTCGTGGTATTGCTCAATTGATGATCAAGTCATTGTGATTTCTATATCATATCCATGTGATAATGAGCAATGTGTTTACGAAGTTGCTTGGTTAAATGATGATCAACCCCAAAGTGGTTGATGGAGAAGCTAACCTACTTGCATGAAGTAGCATTGTAGTAGCTTTGACTGGATTCTCGATGGTGGTTCATTATGCTAAGCTTAAGTAGGTACCTTGTTTCCTTGAGTTTGCCCATTAGGTGTTGGAAAAGGGTTGTAGCATTCATTTGCTATAGCTTGTCGGTTGATCCGTTAGCACTTGGAGTAAATTGTTGGATGGAGAAGATGTGTAGTTGAGGCATTAACATTGCTAGCACTTGTGTTAGTGGAAGTGGCATTGTTATTTCAAGTGATGAGGAATTTTCCTTGGACCTTGATTTTTCCATGTCATTTTTCTTGTTAGTGTTTTGGCTTCACATTGGATCTTGAAAGTGATTGAAGAAGAGCGTTAGTGCAATATGGATATCTGAAGATGTGGTCTTCGTGATCAAGCTTTGGATGTTCATTTTGCATTTTGCGGATGTCAGAGTTGGATATCGGAAATATGGGCAAAAAGATGTTTGATGCTTAAGCATATTATGGATCATAAGAATCTGTGTCGAGGTGAACCTATGTGAAGTTGTTTGTAGGATGAAGTTGGTTGAGTCTTGAAAGTTTGCAATCCTGGACTGAGAGTCATTCTTTCTCTAGGATGGAAATTTTCCACAAATTTTCTTAGGCTTTTCCAATGGCTGATCTGTTGATCACTTTGTCCGAAAACCTTTCCGTTTTTGTAAGCCAGTACAAACTAGTGAAGGGGTTGGAGTTGACTTTGGTTAGCTTAAACCTTGATAGGTAGTTTGTATAATGCGGCCCGAAAGGGATGCTGACTTTTGGGGCTAAAGCAATTAGGTTGGATAGAGTCTGGAGTTGATGTAGAAAAGTGGCCGTTGCACTTTTCTAAGAAAGGTGACCCTTATGCCTTTTTTTTTTTTTTTTTTTTTGTAGCATTATGCTCGGTGGCAGGTTGCACCTTGCATTTTGTTTAGACTCTATGAGAGTAGTGAGCTCTCACTGATCTTGACTTGGTCTTGGTGGCCCTGTGCCTTGGCTGAGGATGGTAATTGTCTGATAAACTTTCGATAGTAGTTGCATAGCCCCAGGAACGCCCTCAACTCATGTACATTCGATGGTCGCTCCCATTCCTGGATCGCTTGGACCTTCTCCGGGTCCACCTTGAGCCCGTCCTGGCCCACCACATGCCCGAGAAACTTTACCTCTTGTTGAGCAAAGTCACATTTGCTCTCTTTAGCATACAGCTTGTGTTCCCTTAGTTTCTCAAACACCTTCGCCAAGTGTTCGGCATGCTCTTCTAGCGTCTCGCTATAGATCAGGATGTCGTCGATATAGACGACCACGAAGTGATCCAGATAGGGTACAAAGACGTGACTAAGGCTAGTGGGGGCTTGTTGCAAAGCATCCCAATTCCAGATCGCCCGTGGAAATGTCTTACGATGGACTTCATCACGGGACTACCCCCAAGCGAGGGGTTTGATGCGATATTCGTGGTGGTGGACCGATTTTCAAAGATGGCACATTTCATACCCACCACAACGGACGTGGATGCGGAAGGTGTGGCGAAGCTGTTCTTTGAACAAGTGGTTCGAGTGCGGGGAAGGCCGGAAGAGATTATCTCAGATCGAGATAAGATCTTCACTAGTAGGTTCTGGAGGACACTCCTAGAACAGTATCGCACCAAATTGAAATTCAGCACAGCCTATCACCCACAGACAGGTAATGGGTATTAAGTCAAGATTGATGGCACTAACACTTCTTGACAGACGGACAAACGGAAAGGGTGAATAGGCAGCTGGAGGATTATTTGCGATGCTATGTCTCGGGAGACCAGACCGACTGGGTAAGTCATTTGGGACTTGCGGAAATGTGTTATAACAACTCACCACACTCAAGCATCGGGGTGAGTCCATGGGAAGTCATCAATGGGCGAGCTATTGAAGGTCCTGTGGAACTCGGCGTGGCCGAGTATCATGGAGAGTTACCCGCAGTGGAGGCATTCACGGCGGAAAGACTCAACATTTGGAATCTAGTGAGGGATTCCTTGGAACGGGCTCAACAAAGGCAAACTAAGTACGCGAACCAAAAGCGTCGGGATGTGGAGTTCCAAGCTGGGGAGAAGGTGTGGCTGAACACCAAGAACCTCAGACTACCAAGCTGGATCAGCCGAAAGTTGACCCAAAGGTAAAGACGCATGTATTCCTGTAAATGAATTGATCTTGAGTTCCTTAAGCAGGTTCGCGGGGCCTTATGAAATTGAGGCACGAATCGGTAAAGTGGCTTACCGACTCCGACTTCCTCGAGAGATGGGGAAGATGCACCCAGTGTTCCACGTGAACTTACTCAAGCCGTACTTTGAGGATCCGCTTCGCAAGGACCAAGTGAGACCTTTACCTGAGGTTATCCAAGGGGAAGAGGAATACGAAGTCGAGGCCATCCTCAATGCGCGCAAGAGCAAGCGACAAGGACGCGAGGTGAGAGAGTTCCATGTGAAGTGGAAAGGATTTCCACACTGCGAAGCAACATGGGAACCGGAGGAGAACCTAGCGAACGCACGAGATCTAGTGGAGGAATTTCTGCAAGGCAGAACTTTATGTACTTATGCAAAATTCAATTAAAAATATCAATTTGCAAAGTTGAGCAAATGGCATATGTTGGGACCCGAAGGCGCGCCAAAGGTAAGCTAATTAGCATGGGTTGGATAGGTCGACCAGGCGTAGGGCACTACGCCCGACTCCCTGCGGGGATGTCGAATCCGTAGACGTATTCTACGGAGGTTGGGTTCGAGTCCCAACCCCCTAGTAAAGCAAGGCTGGGTTCAAGTCCCGACCCTATACTAGGGCGTGGTGAGGTGAGGAATATAGGGACACCTATATTCCGTTGTCATGGGCTCTTGGCCGGGGAGGCTAACTTAGGCACACCGCTAAGTGGGGGGATGCCCCCGGAGACATGGACAACAAGTCGTAGGATAAAACGAGACGTTCGATGTGGGCATCGAACTTCTTCTATGGGTGGTGGAGTTGTAAGGAACCGACTCCCCGAGATGTCGTAGGCTAAAGGATCCCCAAAAGCTTGACCGAAGTGACAAAGAGTTCATCGGATGGGACCAAGTCGAGGATCGAGTCCAAGACCGACTCTAGGACCGAGTTCGAGATAGAGTCCGGAATCGAATCCGAGACCGACTCGGGGACCGAGTTCGAGTCCGAGTTCGAGACCGAGTTCGAGACGGAGTCCGGATCCGAAATCGGGTCCGAGACCGAGTCCGAGGTCGAGTCCGAGGTCGGGTCCGAGATCGGGTCCGAGATCGAGTCCGTGATCGAGTCCGAACCCGAATCCGAAGTCGGATCCGAAATCGGGTCCGAGATCGAGCCAGAGACTAAGTCCAAATACTAATACGGGTCAAGGGGTGAAAGCCCAAAGCGTGCGTCTCCCAGGGGGGGGGGGCTGCAGGGGGTTCCAAAAGTATAGTAGGGATAGTGAGGTCCAGGAACCAGTTTAGAAGGGACTCTCCAGTTGGGCTTCCAAACCGACTTGAGGTTGGGACTGGGACCGAGGGGCCTTGGGTGGGAGTGAGCGTGGACTTGGCTGGTGCCGGAGGGGCCATCCAAGGAAGTGCTCAAGAGCAGCTCCCACTCCCGAAAGGGAAACCGATTGCGGTGCTCCCGGCTCAGGTGGAGTGGTGCCCCACTTGAGTACCTTGTGGCTCATTGGTCCTCGCCCTTCCGGGGGCTTGGGCCTTTCCTTCGGGATGGAAGAGGGGGGGTAGAGGTACCCATACCGGGCCGTTAGGCCACGGTGTTTCGCCCCGACGTCCCGAAGCAAGTGCTGCACCCAAGGCTTGGGATTTAGAGGGTCCCATGATCAAGCCTTGTGATACCTTGGGGTGTTAGGAATCTGGAGGCTTGGTGTGCTTGGCTGCTTGTGCCTGCGGGGAGTGTAGCCGAACCTTAAGTCCAGTCTAACCCGGGGAGGGGGATTGGGAGAGATTTGGGAATCCGTAGATGGATGGCTAACACTCCGTTGCTCGTGCAGTAAGTAGTTGAAACCAAGTAGGAGCTGGCACCATAGGCGAGAACCTTGGCGAGGGAACTTAGCACAAGCCAAGGCGGAGTTGGTCGGATAGGCGAGGTAAGCTGGCAAATTGGAAAGGAAAAATTTGTGGCTTACACCCGACATCTCTGGGACCCGACATATCCGGGGCCCGACATGTCCGGGGCCGGATATGTCGGGGCCCGGATATGTCTGGGTGCCCGACATGTCCGGGGCCGGACATGTCCGGGGCCCGATATATCTGGGGCCGGACATATCGGGTGCCCGACATATCTGGGGCCCGACATGTCCGGGGCCCGACATATCCAGGGCCTGAGGTATGCCACATGGCATACAAGTGCAGAAGAGGTACCTTCCAATGTCATGTCACGTGGCATGCAACCTCAAAGGTGCCACCTCTCCAAGGGTTTGTCACGTGGCATGCAACCTCCAAGATGCCACCTTTCCAAGGGTTTGCCACGTGGCATCCATAGGTACCACCTCTCCAAGGGTTTGTCACGTGGCATGCAACCTCCAAGATGCACCTTTCCAAGGGTTTGCCACGTGGCATCCATAGGTACCACCTCTCTAAGGGTTTGTCACGTGGCATGCAACCTCCAAGATGCCACCTCTCCAAGGGTTTGCCACGTGGCATCCATAGGTACCAACTCTCCAAGGGTTTACCACGTGGCATGCAACCTCCAAGATGCCACCTCTCCAAGGGTTTGCCACGTGGCATGCTATAAGTACATAAAAGTATGCCATGTGGCATGCCACCTCATCCAAACCATCCGTCTGAATGCCACCTTCTAAAAGGTATAGCTCATGGCATATAAATTGCTCAAAATGTATGCCACGTGGCAAACCCTACCCTACCCTAAACCCTAAACCCTACACTTGCACATGGCATAGTGTTGCGTTCCATACATTGAGCCCGTGTGCCATCTTTAGAGCACGTGGAATAACACGTGGCGATATAAGTTACTACGAAAAAAAACAACTCAAAAACATCCAACTTTAGCCGAAATATGAGTTGGCAACACTACATTTACTACCATGACACCAAGCTCGAAATATGTCACGTGACTCTTACCTTGAAAAACCACTAAAAACGGCACATGTTACATGGCATGAACAGTGTGCCACGTGTCATCCGCTCCTAGGAGTCGTCTCGTGACACTCGAAAAAAAAAAGTAAGAAAAAATGACCACTTTTTCATTGTTGATGTTGCAGAAGTCGCAGCACTTCCAGATTCTAAGCCCGAACACTAATACATGCTGTGGGGTGAAAGCCCAAAGCGTGTGTCTCCCAGGGGGGGGGGGCTGTGGGGGGTTCCAAAAGTATAGTAGGGATAGTGTGGGTGTTGGAGGTCGGGTAGCCGAGGTGGAGTCCGAGTTGAACTCGGAGTCCGAGTCCGGGTCCGAATCCGGGCGAGCGAGTGCTCTTCACGTGGTATACTGCGTGCGGGGCGAGCTCAAAGTGGGCTTTGGCTTCTGGCTTTGGCTCGTGGCTCTGCTTTTGCTACCTGCAACATCACACTCCCTGCTCGCCACCACAATGCGCATTGGGACGGGTCCTGGTGAAAGCCAGGAGACTCGGATCTTTGCGTGCGGTGGTGGTGGGCTGGCTGGCAGTTAATCCTCCTGATGTGGGGTGGTGTGTGCCTTTGGTAGAGGGCTGCACACCTATTGCTGTGGTGCAACACATGTGCTTGTGACGGGTCCTGGCCAATGCTCCGGCAGAACCGGAAGACTCGGACGACCAACATGTGTGGTGCGCCACAGCTCGGGCTAGCCTCTCGCTTTTGTGTGTGTTTTGGGGCAGTGGGGTGTTCGCACCCCCTCCCAAGCACACACCCCTTGCTGTGCTGTAACCGTTGAGTCCGGATCCGGGCGGGCAAAATTCCCTCGTGTTTGAACGTGGGTGAGCTCAGTCGCATGGGGGCTTAGCTGGTGCTTCACAGCCGGGGAAGTGACGCTCTAGGCATTTACC
>NW_003314341.1:924681-928904 GCF_000143415.4 Selaginella moellendorffii
TATATAAACTTTGAGTATTTTTCCATAGCATATAAGTGTATGGTCCTTAAATACTACTTACAATTGTCAATGTAAGGTGTGTTTGCCAAATTGTGTCATTAGTTTGTTATTAACTAGGATATAAGTCACAAAGAATGTGTTGTGACTGTCACCACGTGGCATGGCAAGCAAGTCCAAACATATGTATTTCACATGGCATACAAGGATGCTAAACTCTAACTATGAGAACAAGCCAAAGGGCATGCCACGTGTCAATGTGACACACATTGAAAACCATAAAACTCACCAAAGCACATGCCACGTGTCAATGTGGCACACATTGAAAACCATAAAACTCTGAGCACAAACCAAACTGCATGCCATGTGTCAATGTGGCACACATTGAAAACCATAAAACTCTATGAGATCAAACCAAAGGCCATGCCACGTGTCAAAATAAAACTCGGATATATCCAGGGCCACCGGGGTCTACACAGCGGCATATCGGGTGCCCGACATGTACGGGGCCCGACATATCGGGTGCCTGACATGTCCGGGGCCCGATATGTCTGGGGCCGGATATATCGGGTGCCCGACATTTCCGGGGCCGGACATATCGGGGCCCGGACATGTCCGGGGCCGGACATATCGGGTGCCCGACATGTCCGGGGCCGGATATGTCCGGGGGCCCGACATATCGGGTGCCCGACATGTTCGGGGCCGGAGATATCGGGGCCCGGACATGTCCGGGGCCCGATATATCTGGGGCCCGACATCTCTGGGGCCCGACATCTCTGGGGCCCGACATATCCGGGGCCCGACATGTCCGGGGCCGGATATGTCGGGGCCCGGATATGTCTGGGTGCCCGACATGTCCGGGGCCCGATATATCTGGGGCCGGACATATCGGGTGCCCGACATATCTGGGGCCCGACATGTCCGGGGCCCGACATATCCAGGGCCTGAGGTATGCCACATGGCATACAAGTGCAGAAGAGGTACCTTCCAATGTCATGTCACGTGGCATGCAACCTCAAAGGTGCCACCTCTCCAAGGGTTTGTCACGTGGCATGCAACCTCCAAGATGCCACCTTTCCAAGGGTTTGCCACGTGGCATCCATAGGTACCACCTCTCCAAGGGTTTGTCACGTGGCATGCAACCTCCAAGATGCCACCTTTCCAAGGGTTTGCCACGTGGCATCCATAGGTACCACCTCTCCAAGGGTTTGTCACGTGGCATGCAACCTCCAAGATGCCACCTCTCCAAGGGTTTGCCATGTGGCATCCATAGGTACCAACTCTCCAAGGGTTTACCACGTGGCATGCAACCTCCAAGATGCCACCTCTCCAAGGGTTTGCCACGTGGCATGCTATAAGTACATAAAAGTATGCCACGTGGCATGCCACCTCATCCAAACCATCCGTCTGAATGCCACCTTCTAAAAGGTATAGCTCATGGCATATAAATTGCTCAAAATGTATGCCACGTGGCAAACCCTACCCTACCCTAAACCCTAAACCCTACACTTGCACATGGCATAGTGTTGCGTTCCATACATTGAGCCCGTGTGCCATCTTTAGAGCACGTGGAATAACACGTGGCGATATAAGTTACTACGAAAAAAAACAACTCAAAAACATCCAACTTTAGCCGAAATATGAGTTGGCAACACTACATTTACTACCATGACACCAAGCTCGAAATATGTCACGTGACTCTTACCTTGAAAAACCACTAAAAACGGCACATGTTACATGGCATGAACAGTGTGCCACGTGTCATCCGCTCCTAGGAGTCGTCTCGTGACACTCGAAAAAAAAAAGTAAGAAAAAATGACCACTTTTTCATTGTTGATGTTGCAGAAGTCGCAGCACTTCCAGATTCTAAGCCCGAACACTAATACATGCTGTGGGGTGAAAGCCCAAAGCGTGTGTCTCCCAGGGGGGGGGGGCTGTGGGGGGTTCCAAAAGTATAGTAGGGATAGTGTGGGTGTTGGAGGTCGGGTAGCCGAGGTGGAGTCCGAGTTGAACTCGGAGTCCGAGTCCGGGTCCGAATCCGGGCGAGCGAGTGCTCTTCACGTGGTATACTGCGTGCGGGGCGAGCTCAAAGTGGGCTTTGGCTTCTGGCTTTGGCTCGTGGCTCTGCTTTTGCTACCTGCAACATCACACTCCCTGCTCGCCACCACAATGCGCATTGGGACGGGTCCTGGTGAAAGCCAGGAGACTCGGATCTTTGCGTGCGGTGGTGGTGGGCTGGCTGGCAGTTAATCCTCCTGATGTGGGGTGGTGTGTGCCTTTGGTAGAGGGCTGCACACCTATTGCTGTGGTGCAACACATGTGCTTGTGACGGGTCCTGGCCAATGCTCCGGCAGAACCGGGAGACTCGGACGACCAACATGTGTGGTGCGCCACAGCTCGGGCTAGCCTCTCGCTTTTGTGTGTGTTTTGGGGCAGTGGGGTGTTCGCACCCCCTCCCAAGCACACACCCCTTGCTGTGCTGTAACCGTTGAGTCCGGATCCGGGCGGGCAAAATTCCCTCGTGTTTGAACGTGGGTGAGCTCAGTCGCATGGGGGCTTAGCTGGTGCTTCACAGCCGGGGAAGTGACGCTCTAGGCATTTACCCTTTTGTTAAAAATGCATGTGATGGGGGAGCAAGAAGTCACATGCTCTGTGCTATTGAGCGACCTTTTGGAATCTCGGGCAGGGGATGTATTTCTACCTGGCGAAAGGATCGGTCGCTCCATAGCACAAGAGCATGTAACTTCTTGCTCCCTCCCGTCACATGCATTTTTAACAAAGGTTTGCTCCTCTTGTTGTGTCCTTGATGGGTGATGGCTCCACTTACATGTGATGCTGAATGAACTGATGTTCCTGGTGTGACCACCAAGTCCGGATCCGGGCGGGCAATTCCCTTGTCTTGAACTTGGGTGAGCTCAGTCGCATGGGGGCTTGGTGGGGAGCTGGGTTCTGAGGTGATTGACGCAAAACACGTATGTGCCTGCATGCCCTTTGCCCCGCACACTAAGTAAGCATGTGGTGGAGGACATATGCTCCGTGCTATTCAGCGGCCTTTTGGAATCTCGGGCAGGGGATACATTTCCACCTGGCGAAAGGATCGGTTGCTGAATAGCATGGCAAAGTTTTCTCCTTGTGTGTGACTGATGGGTGATGGCTGCACTCACTTGTGATGCTGAGCGAACTGATGTTCCTAGTGTAACCACTAAGTCTGGATCCGGGCGGGCAATTCCCTTGTCTTGAACTTGGGTGAGAGCTCAGTCGCATGGGGGCTTTAGTGTGGGAGCTGGGTTCTGAGGTGACCGATGCGGAGCATGTATGTGCCTGGATGCCCTTCAGGTGCACACTGTCCCTGTCCCGTCGCTCCTTGGGGGTGCTCCTAGACCTCCTTGGTGGTGAGTAGCAAGTATGGGTGACGGCATCCACTGACTTGGTGTGATGCCGATCCAGGAACTTCTGTTCCTGGATCATCTGAAGTGTGTTGAGCACAGTAAGATCGCTGACATTTAGGACATCACAAACCCGTTGCTATATGTGATTGGTATGTGGTGTTTACTCTCAATGAAGGTGACCTTGTGCTCTTCTGCACATATGGTTCGGTTTGTCTCAATGTTACACTGGAAGAATCGAAGTCTTGTGGGTTTAGCAAGGGTGGTGTGGGTGATGCCACAACCAGCCTTGCTTGCCTACACTGTTGCATTGTTCTCAAGGTTTGGACTTGTTCCTGCCTTGATTTCATTGTAGCTCGGTTATTACCTTTGGACTGATGCTCAAGTAGGGGCTCATGCATCAGGTAGCCAAGGTCCAGTCCAAGTCCGGCCAGGGCAGGCGAAGGCTGCGTGCGTGTGTTCTCACCGTGCGTAGGCTTCACTCAGCTGCTGAGGGCTTTGGCTTGCCTTGGCACTTGAAGCATGACCCTTGCAGCTGTGGCATCCTAGTTGATGTTGGCTGTGCATTGCCTTTTGCTCCATCTCTGGGTGCTAGGACCTGTGTGCCTTGCATCCTCAGACGGTAGCTACCTGGTTGATCCTGCCAGCAGTCATATGCTTGTCTCAAAGATTAAGCCATGCATGTGTAAGTATAAACTGCTTTGTACTGTGAAACTGCGAATGGCTCATTAAATCAGTAATAGTTTATTTGATGGTACCTTACTACTCGGATAACCGTAGTAATTCTAGAGCTAATACGTGCAAAGAGTCCCGACCCCTGGAAGGGATGCACTTACTAGA
>NW_003314342.1:0-6744 GCF_000143415.4 Selaginella moellendorffii
GTGACCACGAACCGACAAGTCATACCTCAAGCCTCGGATTGCTCCCAACCCCCTGCCTCCACCCGGTTGCCTACTTTAACCAAGCCCCGGACCACCCAGCAGTCTTGGCGCACAGGGATGACATCAGCCCTAACCTCTTGCTCACTTCTGAGCTTCTCCCCCCTTAAGAAAAAAGGTCTGTTGTTCTCTTGGAGTTCAAGAGGCATCCTCTTCACCGTCTCCTCTGTTTTTGCTAGCTAGTTAGCTCTTACAAGAAGGAGCACAAGCCAAGTTCAGCTCCATGCTCAGCTCTATCATCTCCTCTTTAAGACACCTCACCTCTTTGAGGCCATTCAGAAGAGCTAGCACGCTTCACCTCTAGACGTCCCCCCCCCCCCTTTTTTGCAATTGTCTCTTCAAACTCATCATACTTATTTAACTCACCAAACCTTACCAAGCCGAGTGCAGGTTTTGAAACCCCATGAGTCACCTTGGCCAACAATCTTGACGTGCGGATGCGTCCAAACTGCTGGACCATTTCTCCAGGAGATAACTTATGCTACAACACTCTCCGCTCGACGATCTCAATGTGGAAAGATCCACAAAGCTGTCCCACTCATCATAGTTGTAGAAGAAATCATCCTCATACTGCATCTGCAACCTTGCTCGAGCCCAAGCCTCTGCCATTGCAAGCTTCTCCCTCATCTTGATCAGCTCACACTTGAGGCGGCAAAACAAGTCCAGGTCCTGAGGAACAACAATGGAATACACCTTTCCTGGGTACCTGTCTCGAAACCTGTGAAAGTACAGTGGACGATGTGGTGTTTCAGATCGCAGTGGAATGATAACTTGATGAAAGCAACAAAACCATCGAGCTCGCTCTTTGGGGATCAATTATCATCTCCTCCTTTGAAGCAATGAGCAGCAGGCCTTGATTGCATCCAGAAGTACTAGAGATAGTCTGCAAAAGCAAGTTTGACACCAGTTATTTTGGCAACACAGAAGAAAAAGAAGAAAAATAAACTCAAGTTTCAAAATTTATAGAGATCCATACAATCCAAATCAAGATCAATCTTCCACGAACTTAATGCCACTTTCAGCACCTCCAAGCTCTGCCGAAAAACATAGCCACGGTATGCCACAATCGTTCGCTTGAAAATCTGAAGATGTCAATCGAAGCATGCAAGCAAAAACATGAAGTAAAGAAGCGCAGCTGGACAACAAAGGAGATGAACTGAGTGAGGCCAAGAACACATATAAGGACTGACTGTAAGCATGTGAGGCTTTGCACGGTTTTCTCCTCCGTGCGTGGCTTCATGTGCGAAGAGTTTGGTGTGGTAAGGTATGTTGCGGAGCAGCCAGAAGCCCAGGGTGAATATAAGTACATGAGGCCTTGTGAGGTTTTACCACCGCCCGAGGACTCCTGTGCATGGGCCCCGGGCGAGAGTCATTTGCGAAAGTGTTCTGCATGAAACTGGTGCCCTGAGGCTTCTGGCCGTGTCGCCCCATGAAGAGCATTTTTTATATAATTGGTGTAGAGTGTGGTTTATTTTTGCATATTGAGTGTATCAATATCTTTTAGTTAGCAGATTATATTGAAGAACTGAAGACTACCTACAGTTAAGTGCATGCAGCAACAGATTATATAAAAAATGAATGCAGAGAATAACAAATCAGGATTTCTAGGAAGTTCGTGCGTAATAATAATAATAATCATAAAAACCTGATGTTCAGCCAGTTAGAAGATTGTCTGAAAATTATGCATGATTCTTCAGCTCTTGAGCAACTGATTGCTGCTGGCTCACTTTCTATATATATCAAAGAAACAATAAACATCTAAGCTGCTGCAGTTAAGCTGTGACATTGTAAAGTTTAAAAAGGAAAAGAATTAGAAAAAGAAAAAACAGAAAACACGAGTTTTTTACTGCTACAGTTAAGTACTAACAAATCGGGATTTCTAGGGTATGCGTGCGGCGCTAGGGTTTGTGTGGTGTGTGTGCAACAATCTCATGCAGTTTCAAACATGTTTCTACCGGAGAGAGGGATCGCCAACAGGAAAACACCAACCTGGGTCTCTGCAAAACTCGAGTCGCTCGCTGACCCAGCTGTAGGTAAGGCCACCACGGCTCGCTACAAATCTCCACATACACCTGTAGCTGGTGATGAACCGGTGAGTTTAGGGAGGCTGATATACCGCGTGAGAGACTCAGCTGAGAGCAGATCCCTTTCTTTGGGAAAACAAGCCCATGAAGCTGTGCTCAAGAGTGATGAGCACAAAAGCAACATCTACTTGTTGACGGGATTGATCGATATGTACTGCAAGTGTGGCGAGCTTGAGGAGGCTCGCAAGATTTTCGACTCCATGGGAACCCGGAGTGTTGTGTCCTACAACGCGATCATCAAGGGCTGCGGCTCGAACGGGCAAGCTGAACTTGCTCTGGAGTACTACTCTGCCCTGAGAGCTTGTACCACCATTCAACCCAACGATCGGACACATGTCGCGGTGATCAGCGCCTGCTCCAGACTTGCTACCGAATCCAGCGAGAAGAGGGAGAGAGCTCTGCGCATCGGGATGGAGATCCATTCAATGCTGAGCAAGGAGAAGAAACAGGTAGATCTGTTCGTGGCGACTTGCCTGGTCGACATGTACTGCAAGTGTGGCGAGCTTGAGGAGGCTCGCAAGATTTTCCACTCCATGGGAACTCGGAGTGTTGTGTCCTACAACGCGATCATCCACGGCTGCGGCTCGAACGGGCAAGCTGAACTTGCTCTGGAGTACTACTCTGCCCTGAGAGCTGATAACACCATTCAACCTGACGATTGGACACATGTCGCGGTGATCAGCGCCTGCTCCACACTTGCTACTGCCAGCGAGAAGAGGGAGAGAGCTCTACGCATCGGGATGCAAGTCCATTCAGTACTGAGCAAGGAGAAGAAACATCTAGGTCTGTTCGTGGCGAATTGCCTGGTAGACATGTACTGCAAGTGTGGCGAGCTTGAGGAGGCTCGCAAGATTTTCCACTCCATGGGAACTCGGAGTGTTGTGTCCTACACCGCGATCATCCAGGGGTGCAACACGAACGGGCGAGCTGAACTTGCTCTAGAGTACTACTCTGCCCTGAGAGCTTGTACCACCATTCAACCCAACGATCGGACACATGTCGCGGTGATCAGCGCCTGCTCCACACTTGCTACCGAATCCAGCGAGAAGAGGGAGAGAGCTCTACGCATCGGGATGGAAGTCCATTCAGTACTGAGCAAGGAGAAGAAACATCTAGGTCTGTACATGGCGACTTGCCTGGTAGACATGTACTGCAAGTGTGGCGAGCTTGAGGAGGCTTGCAAGATTTTCCACTCCATGGGAACTCGGAGTGTTGTGTCCTACACCGCGATCATCCAGGGGTGCAACACGAACGGGCGAGCTGAACTTGCTCTGGAGTACTACTCTGCCCTGAGAGCTGATAACACCATTCAACCCGACGATCGGACTCATGTCGTGGTGATCAGCGCCTGCTCCACACTTGCTACCGAATCCAGCGAGAAGAGGGAGAGAGCTCTATGCATCGGGATGGAGATCCATTCAATGCTGAGCAAGGAGAAGAAACAGCTAGCTCTGTTCGTGGCGAATTGCCTGGTAGACATGTACTGCAAGTGTGGCGAGCTTGAGGAGGCTCGCAAGATTTTCCACTCCATGGGAACTCGGAGTGTTGTGTCCTACACCGCGATCATCCAGGGGTGCAACACGAACGGGCGAGCTGAACTTGCTCTGGAGTACTACTCTGCCCTGAGAGCTGATAACACCATTCAACCCGACGATCGGACTCATGTCGTGGTGATCAGCGCCTGCTCCACACTTGCTACCGAATCCAGCGAGAAGAGGGAGAGAGCTCTACGCATCGGGATGGAGATCCATTCAATGCTGAGCAAGGAGAAGAAACAGCTAGATCTGTTCGTGGCGACTTGCCTGGTAGACATGTACTGCAAGTGTGGCGAGCTTGAGGAGGCTCGCAAGATTTTCCACTCCATGGGAACTCGGAGTGTTGTCTCCTACACCGCAATCATCCAGGGCTGCAACATGAACGGGCGAGGTGAACTTGCTCTGGAGTACTACTCTGCCCTGAGAGCTGATAACACCATTCAACCCGACGATCGGACTCATGTCGCGGTGATCAGTGCCTGCTCCACACTTGCTACCGAATCCAGCGAGAAGAGGGAGAGAGCTCTACGCATCGGGATGGAGATCCATTCAATGCTGAGCAAGGAGAAGAAACAGCTAGATCTATTCGTGGCGAATTGCCTGGTAGACATGTATTGCAAGTGTGGCGAGCTTGAGGAGGCTCGCAAGATTTTCAACTCCATGGGAACTCGGAGTGTTGTGTCCTACACTGCGATCATCCAGGGCTGCAACACGAACGGGCAAGCTGAACTTGCTCTGGAGTATTACTCTGCCCTGAGAGCTGATAACACCGTTCAAGCTGATGCTTGCACCTACACCTGTGTCCTTGTTGCTTGCGGGAGTGTGATGGCGATCAAGCTCGGGAGGGAGATTCACCAGCTGGCGAAGCATAAAGGGCTGCTGAAAAACAATCCAGTTCTGGGCTCCAGCCTGGTGAGCTTCTACGGCAAATGTGGCGATGTTGATTCTGCTCAGGAAGCGTTTGACGAGTGCCGAGCTCGGGACGACACGGGTCTCTGGAACTCTCTCATACAGGCTTACACTCTCCAGGGCCGATCGATCGAGGCCTTGGAGCGTTTCTATTCCATGACTCAGGAGGAGGGCTGTAAAGCTGACGATGTGAGTTTTGTTTCGGTGTTGAACGCTTGCAGCCATGGTGGTCTGGTCGGGAAAGGAAGGCAGCTTCTGGATGAAATGCCCAAGCAGTATGGAGTCAAGCCACGTCTGGAGCATTATGTGTGCCTGATCGATATGCTCGGGCGAGCTAACCTCCTCGACGAAGCTGTGAGAGTTCTCAGAGCCATGCCTTTTGAACCGGATGCAGTGGTTTGGACGTCCCTGCTCGGAGCCTGCCGGAAGTGGAAGAATTACACGATCGGCAAACTCGCGTTTGAGCGTCTTGTGGAGATGGATCCCAAGAGCGGCACGCCCTACGCATTGATGGCCAATATATTTGGAAACCTGGGGATGCTCAGTGAAAGGGCCGCTGTTGTGGAGAGAATGAGAGGTGAAGGCAGCTTCAGGGAGCCCGGGAGAAGCTGGTGGACGGATGTTTGCTCAGGAAAAGTGCATTCTTTTTCTGTCGAGGATAGGAGTCACTCACAGAGCGACGAGATTGCGGCCAAGCTCAAGCAATTGTTGCTGAGAATGAAAGAGGAGGGGTATGCGAGCGATGTGATCAACGTTCTAAAAGACATACCCGAGGAAGAGAAAGAGGATCACCTGTGCGGCCACAGTGAGAAGCTTGCGCTGGGGTGTGCTCTGGTGAACTCGCACCAGAAGGAGACCATCAGAATTGTGAAAAATCTCCGAGTTTGTGACGATTGCCATGCGGCCACTGCTCTCATCTCTAAGCTGGAAAAAAGGCTAATCATCTGCAAAGATGCCAGTCGGGTTCATGTGTTCCAGGATGGCAGATGTTCCTGTGACAACTACTTTTGAAAACATGTCAGTGCTCTTTCTTGCAGTTATCCCTGGTTTTAAACCCTCTGTGAGTCAAGCAGAAACATGGGCCGCTGAGTGAGCAAAGTACTGCTGTCAACCTGAACTTCACGGAGAAAAAATTAACATTTAAAGTTAAAACTATGCAAAAGGAGGATGACACGTTGTCTTAAATTTAAATTTCTTTTTGGTAGCCAGGAATGCTGTCAGTCGCATGGGGGCTTGGTGGGGAGCTGGGTTCTGAGGTGACTGACGCAAAACATGTACGTGCCTGCATGCCCTTTGCGCGTGCACTAAGTAAGCATGTGGTGGAGGACATAGGTGCCCCAAAACGGAGTGCCCAGATTCAGATAATAAGCCTTAGTATGAACCCAAACTCTTTGCTGATAGCAAGTACCGCCTCATGTTCCGGGAGCAAGGTGATGGTGGCTTGCGGCATGACCAACTTTGGGTTTGTGCTCCTAGAGCACGTTGAAGACGTGTGGAAGCTGGTGACGATGGCATTTGTTTCTTGCAACGTACTCACTAGCTCCTCGGCGACGTCTTCCTTCCAGATTTTTTGAGCTTGTCATGAGTGGTGATCTGCTTGCTCTCTCCTGTGACGACTTCTTCCAGCCTCTGGTGCCCAACCTCAAGGCTCTCTTGTGGATGGAGCTAGCCCTACACAGTGTGTGTGTGTGTGTCAACCAGCAGATGCACAAATCGTTGAGAATTAGCAACAAGTGTGTATCATAGGCTTAGTATGTAGTGTACTAGTGTACATGTACATGTGTTTCAGCTAAATATAATGGGCCAAATACACCGAAGAAGTGTGTATAAGAAGAGTAGAAACAAATTAAGAAATGTAAATTAAGAAGTGCAAAAGAGATGAAAATAAAAATTGTCCATCCTCATCAGTTTGCTGAAATTAAGTTGGATTCAATTCTTCCAGCTCCAAATATTGTGTGATTGAGTTGTAAGTTAATTAATAGTAGAAAATAAGAAAAAAAACAAACATTGAAAAAATAGTGTTTGATAATATCTTCTTTGCTTTTAGTTTTTTATTTTCGAAAGAAAATTAGTGGGGGAGTGCTGGTAAAGATATCTTTGCCGTTCATTGGTGGTTAATTAAATGAGCATGTTTAGAGATGTTTATAAGAGTTTAGCTC
>NW_003314342.1:12948-14622 GCF_000143415.4 Selaginella moellendorffii
CATGGGACAAAGGGTCATGGAATATCACGTTGAGGCATGGGACAGCGAGCTGGGCTGGTACCTGGTGAGCAACGGTAGCACCATTGGTTACAGGAAAGTGGATCGACTGGAAGAGGATCAAAGAATGCGCTGCTTGGCTCGTTCGACTGCTGATTGACGCGTTGCAGGGAGATCCATTGATCTGCTTCTTTGGTTTGTACTTCGATATGTACAACCTCAAGCACTTGTCTTCTATTTAGAAGAGAAACTACAAGAGGATATGTATATTTCTTTTCAGGTATGAGAAACATAGCTTTGGGTTGGAAATCCCTGGCCTGATCAATAACAGTCTCTTTGCATCACTCCTAACAGATTGGAGCCTAGAGAACAACCAAAAAAAATCAAGAGCTAGCCCTCTACCCTTTGAGCTCATGGAAAGTACCCTTGCATGGAGATGGCAGCTGGTTAAACTTGAGAAGTTAGCTTGTCTGGAGGACCTCCTGTTGCTCCTGCTTCGTCGCCAAAAAATCACACCCGCAAACACATGTCCAAACATTGAACTAGTACTTCTCAGATTTAAAAGCTTTGAAAATACATTAGAACATCTTTTTGCCATGTAGTCAACGTGATGACCATTATTAAAATGTTTTAAATTTATAAACACAAAATTATTCTAAATAAATATCAACAATTAAATTATAGAATATTCAAGAATACCCAGGTATATTCTATGTTGGTTTGCTTAAGCAAACCAAAAATATAGTGCTTAAATTGAAGAAATAAATGGCTATAACTTAACTGAAGCCATAAAAGATAAGGTATTGTGGAAAAATAAAGAATATATGTGTGCAAATACTAAACAGGTAATACACCTTGTGGGTGTTCTTTTGCAAATAGCCTGCAGAAAAAAAGCTATTAAAATAAATATTTGATTTGTAAAGAATACTTGATGCATTAAAAATATAAGCTTATAAAACACTTTTTCTCCATCTAGCATGTCATAGAGGACAAAGTAGCAATCTATTTAAATTATAACTCAATGTAGATTAAAATCACTAAAGGATGATCCTAATGATTCAAAACAACTATTATACTTGTCTCAAAAGGCTAGCAATATTCTAATCTGAATACCAATACTGGATTTGGAATGATGCTAGACTGGGAACTGAAGTATAACTCTAGTTGAGTCTAGTATTCCTAAGAGTTTAAGAATGATTAAGATTGTACTCCAATATGTTAGTTTTGAAAAATTTCATATACTTATATTCCATGATATTGGAAGAGAAGAGAATAGATTGGTCATGAAACATTGAACAAGTGCTAGTTGCCATTGAAGAAGCAATAGTGCTCTATACAACAACATTATATATAAAACTCCACCCTGCAGAATAGAAAGAAAGTTTTCGAAGGGAATGGATGAGTAGGAAATGGCACTTGTGATATTTCTTATTTCCAATGGGGAGAATTGTTTGGGATGTTGAGCATCCCTGATTGCTATGCTAGATAATATGTTTGATAACATATGTCAAACTTCTCATCATCAAATTACTTAACTATCCTTCATTATGCATATATTAATTCCTAAAGCTCTCCAAGGATTTGGTTCTTGACAGATTATGGCATTGACTTTGCGGAAGATTTGATAAATTTCCTTGTAAAATCGCCTTGCATACATGCTTTGCAAAGAACAATCCA
>NW_003314342.1:15109-16386 GCF_000143415.4 Selaginella moellendorffii
CTATCTCCCTCCAGATGCATTGGGACACCACGGGACTCATACGTGAGAGGCGGAGGACTATGCTCCTCATGAAGACTCAACACATCAAGTCTGAACTGCTCTGAAGATGTTCTCCAGCATCACATAAGGCAATGCATCACTCACAAGGCTGGACTGGCACGTAAATTCCGCAGCATGCATCCCTCGATTCATCTCCCCGTGGTTTTTACACGCGGTAAGAAACGTTGCCCATGCAACTCCATCAGCTGGCAAAGGCATATTCTCCAGGACATGCTCGGCCTCTTCCAATCGCCCTAGCCGTCCTAGAGCATCAACAATGCAGGTGTAGTGGTCTTGCGAAGGGTCCAATCCATTGTCAAAGCTCATTGCCGTGAAGTAGCTTACTGCTTCCTTGACGAGCCCCGGATGGCTACACGCCGTCAAAACGAGGGCAAACGCTGCCTTGTCGGGATCAAAGCCGTGAAGAAACATCGCCCAAAATAGCTGGATCGCAGAATACGCATGGCCGGTCTGGGCATATGCTGCTAGCATCGTGTTCCAGGAGACCAAATTCCAAGTTGGTATTCTATCAAACGTCTTCTTTGCCTCACAAATATTTGCATCTAAAGCGTATGCCACGAGAATTGTGTTCCATAAATAGGAATCCCAGCAGCAACACAAAGAACCCTCGTATAGCGTCTTTGAAACGACCTCTCTGGGCATAAACAGCGATTATCGAGTTCCATGAAACAAGATCTCTGTGTGGCATTGCTTCAAACAATTGTTTTCCTTGATCAGCGTCGCCTTTTTGTGCGTATGACTTGATCATAATCGTCCACAAAAGTATGCTGTGCTGAGGCATCCTATCAAACAAACTCTTGGCTTGAATCAAATCCCCATTTTGGGCATAGCAGCAGTGCATCGCCCCCCAGAGGATCGCGTTTCGGTGGACAATCTCCTGGAAGACATCCTCCGCCTCCTCCACGAATCCATTCTCCGCAAACATGACGAGCATCACCGCGCGAGTGATGCTGTTCTTCTCGGGCATGGAATCAAACGCGGCCTTCGCATCGCCCACTCGCCCGTGCTGCGCGAAACCCTGCACGAGGATCGTCCACGCTACCACATTCGTCTCGGGCATCCGATCCAGCACTTCTCTCGCTCGCCCAATCTCTCCGCCGCGAGCAAATCCCCGCAGCAGCATCGCCCACGTCTTGCAGTTCCTCTTGGGCATCGCATCAAACACCGCCTTGCTCGATCCAATCCGCCCGCAATCGCCCAGCGCCTTGACCATCGCA
>NW_003314342.1:27426-28050 GCF_000143415.4 Selaginella moellendorffii
AGGAAAAGCTCTTGAGTGGTATCTTAGGAGCTAGAGGATTTTGTACCACATGACTAGAAACTTGAACAATTCAAGGAACAATTCCCAGCCGGAGGAACACCAGAGGAGCATTATGAGAAAATTAAGAATATAAAATAGTGACCAAAGGAAGGAATTCAAGACTATACTAGACGATTCAAATTACATACAAAGAAATGTAAAGATCTTATCACTGACAAAGGCAAGAGTTTGTCTTGTATACAAGGATTATGAGAAGCCTATCGCAACATGATAGCCTTGGCTGATACATCTGATGAAGAAAGCGTTGATTCACTATCTCAAGGAATCTTAAAACTTGAGAAACAGTTTAAGCAATTCACTAAAGGTGAATTTTCTCATGCTAATGATGACTCGGATGATGAAGAGGAAGAATTACTAATCAAAACCAAAAAGAAACAGACACAGGGAAAAGACATTAGACATGTATTGAAGAAGTTAGCTTCAATTGAACTTAAACAAGGAGTCTTTTGTACAAAATGCAAAAATGAAGGACATTCTGTTTTAGACTGTAAATTCCATTTACCCAAATGTCAGATTTGTGATAGAGAAGGACATATAGCCAAAAATTGTCGATATAGGGAATAC
>NW_003314342.1:29149-37133 GCF_000143415.4 Selaginella moellendorffii
GTCTCTATGACAGTCAAAGGATATAAATTTAAAGTTAACTTTGTTGTGTTAAAAATGCCGATTGAAGAATCTTCTTACAAAATCTTGTTAGGCAAACCTTGGCTTAACAAAGTTGTTTCTGCACAGTATTGGATGGAACATGAGATATGTATCCAATCCTGACAAGGACAGACTAAAATATCAACATTGACAAGCAAGAAAATCTCAAGAAGTTTCCGACCAACATAAGTTCAAGAATACAATTGGCAAGAAGGCTTAGACAATCTTAAAGAAGTTAAATTATTTGAAGCATATCCTGAACTTAAGGCAATCCAAGAAATTGACCTCAACAGGATACTTCCTGTAACCAAGTGTCAAGACTATAAAGATTCAAAAACAACCCAATTTAAAGAAGACACATACAACAAAAACCACCATACAAAAAGCAAAATTAACGATACAACCAAAACAACTACAAACTACAGAATATCACCTAGATATACAAGATGAATTAGCTCTCACCATTGAAAATAAAAAATTCAAACTTCACGTAAATATCAATGAAGATATTGAAGAATTAAATCTAGGGGTTCCCTCAAATCCACAAAACGTCTTAATAGCTACACAACTTAACAAACCTTTTAAACTTGACGATACTGTGCTCCTTACTAAGTATAAAGATGTCTTTGCTTGGTCATATAAAGACCTCAAAGGTATACCATCTGATTTATGTACATATTGAATCGAATTACTTCCAGGAATTTGACCCATTAAACAAATTACTTACCGGATGAATATAACGTTCGCTAAAAAAGTAAAAGCTGAAATTAACAAACTCCTTGAAGTAGGATTTATATATCCAATACAAAATGGCCAATGAATATCACCTTTAGTCATTGTACCCAAGAAAAATGGAAAATTACGCATTTGTGTGAACTACAAGTTAAATGATACAACTACGAAAGATGCTTTTCCCATCCCATTTTCAAATGAAATACTTGATGCTATTGCCGGTCATGAGATGTACTCATTTCTTGATGGTTTTTCAGACTACAATCAAGTACATATAGCTGTCGAGGATCAATATAAAACAGCTTTCATAAGTCCATGGGGAGCATATGCATACATGCGAATGCCATTTGGATTAACCCATGCCCCATTTACATTTCAACGGATCATTACCAATACTTTCCAAGATTATCTCACAGATTTCATGCAAGTCTTTATGGATAACTTTAGTGTCTTTGGACCTAAAGATAAACACCTTGAATACCTCAAGAAATGTTTTATCAAATGCAGACAAAACCAAGTTGCTCTTAATCATGAAAAATGTACTTTCTTTGTTAAATCAGGAATACTCACATTGTTTCCACTCATGGCATTCAAATCAATAAAGTTAAAATTGATGTCATTATGAAAATGCAACCACCTCATGATCTTAAAAGTTTGCGAAGTTTTCTAGGCAAGATGGGTTACCATAGAAGATTTATCAAAGTCTATTCGAAAGTCACTAAACCCTTAATTGATTTACTCAAGAAAGATAAATTTGATCACTAGACTCAAGAATGTCAGCAAGCATTCTTGATACTCAAAGATAAACTTACACAGGCACCAATTCTTGTCTAACCAATTTAGACTCAGGAATTTCTTGTACAAGTTGATGCCTCTGAATATGCGCTAGGAGTAATTCTTTGCCAAAGAAGAGATGATCATTGTGATCACCCTTTATATTATGCAAGTCGACGACTTTCTCCATCTAAAATGAATTATACAACTACAGAAAAAGAAGTTTTAGGTATGATATATGCCTTAACCAAGTTTCTACACTATTTACTTTCCAACAAAGTAAAAATATTTGTCGATCATCAAACATTGATTCATCTGCTCAATAAACCCATCCTTAGTGGACGAATAGCAAGATGGTTTTTGTTATTACAGGAATTTAATTTTGAAATAGTTCACAAACCTGCCAAATACCATGAATAAGTTGATCATCTCAGTAGAATTACAACTGGGCAAAATATACGAGACCCCAACAATGACTTACCTGATTCACATCTTTTTAAGATTACCACCCACGATACACTTTAAGAAATCTTTCATTATTTAACTACTACAAAAGTTCCCATATCATATACCACGCAAGATCAAAGGAAATAATTCATCTTGAGGACACGACGATACTCAGTCGTCAGAGGAAGACTCTATAGAATTTGACATGATAATATGTTAAGAAGATGTGTACGTTCACAAGGAGAGATACATGAGTTACTAGAAGAAGCCTATGCCAATTGCTCTAGAGGGCATTTTGCAAAAGAAATTACAGCAAGGAAAATATTGCAAACAGGAATATGGTGGCCTACATTATGGAAAGACACTTCATAGTTTTGTCAAACTTGTGATATTTGTCAGCGTACACAATTTCCACCCAAGAAACAAACACAAGAACTGAATCCGACTATAGCAATGGAACCTTTCCAAAGATGGGGCCTAGATTTTGTAAGACCTATACAAAAGAGCAGAAATGGAAATCAATATATTTTGGTGGCAACAGATTATATGACAAAATGGGTAAAAGCCCAACCACTCAAGAAAGCGATAGCAAAGAATATAGCAAAGTTTCTTTATGAAATGATTATCACAAGATATGGATTACCTCGAGAAATAGTAATGGATAGAGGAACATATTTCCTCGATAAAACAGTCAAGATTTTACTAGACGAATTTTTCATCAAACATAAGAAATCTACACCATATTATCCGCAAGGCAACGGCCAAGCCGAATCCACAAACAAAACACTCAAGAATATATTGAAGGAAATAGTACAAACCAATCTTAAAGATTGGGATAATAGAGTTTATGATGCTCTTTGGGCTTATAAAATAGCATATAAAGTTTCAACAAATTCAACTCCATTCAAATTACCTTATGGACTTAAAACTTTGGCACCATTAGAATATACTATACCATCCTTGAGAATGGCAATTCAGTTGCAAATTAATCAAGAAGAATCAATCAAGAAAAGATTGGCTATGCTAGAAAAGTTAGATGAAGAAAGATTATATGCTTTATGGACAATTGAAGCCATACAAACAAGGAGAAAAGCTTATCACGATAGAAAACAGACTATAAGAAAACTGATAGATGTGAAGTTGGAAATTTTGTTCTATGGTATAGAGGAAATGTCAACAAAATTGGAGGCAAATTGGTACATCAATGGGAAGGACCATTCAAGATCACAAGTATGCAAACACCTGGCACAACTCACTTAGCGACACTTGATGATGAAGAAATTCAAATAGTCAATCTCAACAAATTGAGAAAATATCAAGAACCAACTTTAGCATATATGCAAGCCAAGCACACCATGTTGGAATTGACTACCAATAAAACCAATACAACTCACGTTGTCCATAAAATAGGTCCACAACAATTATAAACAACTCTACTCAAGCAAAGACTTAGTGAAAATGCAAGAACACCATATGAATGAAACAATAAAACTAAGTTAGCCCTAACCCTAATGGCGAGGAAGCATGTGCTGGAACATCACAAGGGTAAGCTTGAGTGGCAAGTAAATCTTGAGATCACAAGTGCACTAGAGAGTGATCGTCAGCTAGGCACTCTCACCCATCTCAAACGAGTGCATCAAATTCTAAGAAACACACCAATTGAGAGAAATAAGAAGAAAGCAAGTAGAAAAGAGAGTGCCCACAAAAGAAGCAAGAAGAGTGTGTTCACGAGTATAGAAAGAGCACTCATATCTTTTCCTCTATTTGCATCACAGGTAAAAGTGCATTCTCAACAGTGCCGAAGAGTTGACACAATGCGAACCAAGAAAACACCCAAGACAAATACTGTCATCCTTTCTCAAAATCTCGAGTGGCAATTCAATGCCAATGTCAAGCATTGGACTCGCACTCACGGCCTCTTCAACTTTGCAGAACGAATGGTGGGATATCTCATGAATCAAGTGAACAACAAGAAGGCTCACTTGATGGATCTTGCCACCAGCCAGGTTGAACTTGAAGATTCGGAGTTGGCAGCAACTCTATGTCTCCCAGCCGAAGGCGAGTTAGTCTCTACTCCACACACACGGGCTTTAAGTCATGACATCATGAAAGATCCCGAGAGCTACATCTTGGTGCTTAGTTTGCAATTCTCCAACATCAAGGACGAGCTTTACAAAATCTTCAAGTTCCTTGTTCTCAACCTAGAGTTTCGGAAGACTGCCACGACAGTGAGCAGATCCATGGCCTTCATCTACGAGGATCTTCAAGCTGGGAACAAAGTGGATTTAGCAGGATATGTGATCCCAAAGTTTTGCAGGGAACTTAAGAAGGTCATAGCAGATCTCAACACGAAGAGATGTGTGAAGACACTGATACTACCATATGTCTGAGCCATCATCATGCATAGAAGTCAAGCCATGGTGATCTACAGTCTACCACCTTCGCAGCACGCAGCCACAAAAAGTTCAAAGCGCCAAGCTGAAGACCACTTGATGAACATTGAGAAGAAAAAGGTCCAGAAAAAGACAGCAGCAACTCCACGAAGAAAGACATGGGGACAAGGCCGAAGAAACGTTGTGCCTCCACAGATTGACAATGATGACAGTGATGTGCAAACAATCCAGCATAAGGTGCCGAAACGGCAACTACCAACAAGAACCTCTAGCTCCAAAACAAAACGGCAGCAGAGTTTGGCACTACTCAGCCATCAACGAAGAGCTTGCAGCCTCCGAGCTCACCGCAGCCAGATTTGCCACCATCACCACTGCATGAACCAGCACGATCTCCGTCTCCAATGACAACAATTCCAGTGGACGATCACGTTTCGCTGACGCAGGATATTCTTGAAAATCTTGAGACAGTTACAATTCCACCATCCGTTGTGCAAAGGCACAACACTCTTCACGAACTACCCATGCAGTAGGAGCAGTCCGTTGAGCAACACCAGCCTCAGCAACAGCAGCCTCCACCGCAGCATCCTGTCGAGCAGCACCAACCTTCACTGCCACAGCCTGCTGAGCAAGCCGTCTCCACCACACCAGTGTGCTGAAGAGCAGCCATCTTTGCTGTAGCAACCAACCGAGCTATAGCAGCCTACTGAGCCACACCAGACATTTGCTCCAAACACCACTGCCAACGACATGCAGCCGCCTTGTTCAGCAATGCAACACTAGTTTCATCACGAGCACATGAGCAACAAGCACCATCATTATGATAAATATGCCACCAACAACATTCCAATCGAGATAGAGGAGCAGCAGCAACCAAAAGTGATCTGTCCTATGCCTACAAACTTCTTGGAGCAATACCATAACTCCAACATGGCAGTGTACACGCGGGATGCATGGAGAGCTTCTTTCGCAACATTTTTGTATGACCACATGAGGAGAAAATGGCAAGCATGGCTCAAGAACTTGATCAAGTAAAGGGAATCCTTCACACTATACAAGCTCATGGACTCCCAACACCATACACCTACCGAGAATCTTTTGAGTTAGCGCAGTAGTACCAACTCGAGAATGCCCACATCACCAAAGAAAAGATGGAGCTCAAGGCCAAACGTCAAGTGCTCGAGACTGCCATTAAGAACTACACTTGCGATGAGCTCGAGGACTATGAGGAAGAACCAGAGGCTAACACCACAACTGCTACTACCACCACAATAGAAGCTTGAGCTGTAGGAGCTGCTCAACTCTAGTCGTCAAAGAGTAGAGGTACATGCATTTTGCATCGTGATTTAGGCACAAAGACATTTCTTGAGTTAGGAATTGAGATTAGGATTTCTTCCGGTCTAAATTCCTGACTTGGATGACTGGGCATGTAGTGGTTATATAGGCTGGTGATAGCATGCTAGACCTATCCCCTTTCTATCTTTTATATCCTTGGCCATAATAACATTGTAGCGCACGTGGTTTTGACCCTTTATCCTATGGTGATTTACCATAGGATAACACCACGAAGCAGAACCTAAACCCTCTTTGTGCCACGTGACAGATGCCACGTGTCCATAAGAACCCGAGGTTCAGGGCCTTGGGCCACTGAACAAAGGAACGGTGCCAAACTCCCAAGCATGGAGCCAAGGAGTGACGGAACCGAACCACGGAGCAACTCCCGAGCATAAAGCCCAAGGAGCAAAGGGACAGGAGCCCGGAGCGACTTGGAACAGTCCTGGAGCAACCAGCATCCCCATGCCAGGACCAGCACGCAAAACGGAGCCAAACGGAGTCTGAGCCAAACGGAGTCTGGCGCTATTTCGGCATACCGGTGGCCTAACGTGAGGATATGGGTACTCCACCAACTAACATGGAATGGAACTTGGGCTTACACCCAAGCCGGACGCAGAACAAGGACAGGCACGCAAGCGAGAGCTAGACTATGCCTCAGGTTGGTCGGCCATGCCCGACCTACCCACTATCCCTACTATACATTTGGAACCCCCCACAGCCCCCCCCCCCCTTGAGGAACACACGCTTTGGGCTTTCACCCCAAGCCTCCCTTAGTATCAGGAGTTAGTCTCTGGGACAAGCTCGAAACTTACTAAATATGGAATGTCCTTAGATTGCGAATTTGGGCACGGGACGAACACCATTGTGTTCAGGACAATCTCTACATTCCACAGATATGCCAAATGAGCAAATCTGGACACTTTCCATAAATAGCATTTGGGACCAAAATGAGACTAACACAAAGGGCATGATAGCGAGGGTGTTTGGCAGACACGGTAAGCTATCATCTAGCGATATTGAGGGACCAATCTCAATATCGTGGGGGTTCTTGATACTAGCAAGTGCAAGCCAATGACTCAAGTTTCTCAAACCAGGCCGAGTATGCTCAGCAAGAAACACATAGGGTTCCTACCTTATGTTTATCCAATCTAAGTTCATGGTCATTGACCAGTTTCTCAACTAGCTCAAGTGGGAAACTGATAACGGGTCCAGCAATACCGACCTCCTGCCATCGTGGCAGTAAGGTAAGAGTGTCCGTAAGGACTAGCCGACAGGTAACTTTCGATACCTGAAGTCACATTCGCGACACTCTCCCCCCCTTGGGAAGATCGACGTCCTCGTCGATGCATACTCGAGTCTAGAATACTGCCAAGGAAACAACTCCAGAAAAAGTTCACGGTACTCACACTATGTGAGAAATGCACCAACTTAAATGAGTTAGGAGGCAACCTCTTTGTCTAACGCGGATGCGCTACCAGCTCAGACACCTTCCGGCCGTTGCCGACAAGGAAATGACCAACGGAGTTAGCCACCCTTGCTGCTCTGGGAGTCACCCAGCTTACAAAAGTGTGATATGCCCTGCCCGTAGGAACATAGAGAGAGAAGCCAGAGGCCCCAACCCTCCTAAGCAAAGAAACCAAACCCGTCGGTAAAGTTTAGATAGACTACTGTAAACAGGCAGTTAGAGTTGTTTACACGGTCACGCCCTTTTAACTGAATAAGGAACATCGACAGAGAGGCGGGTTATGTGACCAGTTGACAGTAGCTATCCCATGACTAGAGATTTCAACATGCACACGAAGTGCCGAAGCCAGTCTGCCTATACTGGCCCAAACTCAAAGATCAATAGATGGACAATATCAAAGTCATAAACAATGATATCTTAGAGACTTAATTATCAGTGAATAAAGCTTAGATTAGAACACAAAAGTATTCCAAGTAAGTTATCATCCGATAAACTAGTATTATAGTATAAGAACCACCAAGATCACTATCATTGGAAAACATAGGAATGACCATCCAACAAAATTCAATAGCAAGTGTATCATCAAGAAAACTTAATGACCAAACTTAACTATCAAAGATTGCAGATAGAATGCCAAACAATTTACCAAAGAAAACTCAAAGAACACAAAGTATCATCAACTGGCAAGCAAAATGCTCGCGAATGTATCACCCGGAGGAAATAACATTCCAATCTATCATAACAAACTTGAGCAACAATCAACAAAAGAGAATGAATGTGGTAAGACCAACAAACATTCATT
>NW_003314342.1:37233-39219 GCF_000143415.4 Selaginella moellendorffii
GCCAACAATACCAAGGAACTCAAGTTGCCTAAGCAAGTGTCAGCAACATCCTACTGATGTCTCAAACCCAAGAGACCAATCCAAAGCAAATCACAAAGAACATGTGATATTGCGAAAAGCCACAAGCCATCAAAGAGAACAAATAACCACCATGAAAGATCATCAATCATCCTAACAATAGAGAAATGCTTAATCATCATTGAAGAAAGAATTTACTATCCCGAAGAACAGCAAATCATTCTATACCAACAATAATCAAGCAAAATCCTTGACAAGGATAATCAACTATCTTAGATGATAATTAATCATCACCAATGATTGCCAAATGCAAATACTAACTTCAACATCAAAGCTAAAGAGCCAAAAATGCCTTCCCTAACAACTTCAAACAAATGGACCACAAGCATGATAATGCAAGGAACCAAAAGCTCGAAGAAGTCTATAGCTAAGTCTTGCCTAATAATGATCATGAGTTTTGCATAGACTAACGTCAATGCTAAAGAAGAAATTATGGTACAACCCACAATATCCTCCTTAACACATCTATAAGCTAAACTTCATAATGCAAAGCTAATGAAAAGCATATCTGCATCAATCCAAAAGCTAAGCACAATGAAGCTATGCTCAATAAGTGATCACCAAACGATCCTCCATGAATCCATCTATAGCAAGACGTAACTCACTTCATAACAAGCACAAGAAGAATCATCAATGATCAATATATTTCAACTAAAATCCCATAAGGATTCAAATATTCCAATATCAATCACTAACTCTCCCACTTGTAGAGTTAGTATAGTCCATGATTAAATCACTTTTCAAGGAAAAGCTCAAAGCTCAACCCCTACTAATCTCGTCTAGAACATAACTAACTCAACTTGCCACTCAGTTCATTTGAACGTTAATATAATTGCTAACTAGCAAATGCACGAATGCTAATAACATAAAGTTATAGCCAAATCATCAACACTATCTTCATCAAAACTAATGAAACTCGATATCAATCTTGTAGAGAGACATCTCATTTCACTAAAATTTCAACATCAACAATGTCAACGACAAGGCATCACTTCAATGCCATCAACACTAGAACAAAGCTAGAAGAAAGCACGAGTGTATCACCACTCAAAGCTCTCTAGCAACCAAGCTAACCAAGATCGAAGATACTTTACTCAGTATCTGAGACCAATCTCTCAACAATACTCAGTCACAGATAACACTTCATCAAGGAGTGAATCACCACATCCAAGACTCAATGAAATCCAACACCACGAACTAAACGCAACCAAATGATATCGACAGAGATAGAGTTGACATGTCAACATAGAAAACCCATGTAAGTCTAACGACACGATCCTCCGCAACACCATCTGGTAAAGCAAACCTATCATTGCTAAATCATCATCAAGTGAAGCAAGTGTCAACAGTCTTTTGACAAAGTCTACAGGCAATCATTAGTTGCAAAGCAACTAACAATCACTCTTTCAACTTGTCTTCACAAGACCCAAACACTAAACTCACGTCATCGAGTCATACACTTGTCCAACATGAACGTGATACCTTCGGTATGAGATAAAAGTTCATTGACAAGCACAAACTAAATGACCACTCGAATCCAACTCAACTGCAATAAGCTCACTAATGCATTTAGCCAATAGCTCTGAGCATGTCTTGAAGAGGCTAGCTATGCATGATCAACACTCAACTAAAACTAAAGTGAAGACCATGAGATGGATCCATATCGGTACACAACCTCCTCATAAACAAAGCTACAGTACGGGTACCAACATCTCAAACTCAAACAACTAAGTTGAACATCACCATCCTTAGCCAAGGCACAGGGACACCAAGACCAAGTCAAGATCAGTGAGAGCTCACTACTCTCATAGAGTCTAACGAAATGTAAAGTGCAACCTGCCACCAAGCATAATGCTACAAAAGAAAGGCACAAGGGTCACCTTTCTAGAAAAGTGCAACGGCCACTTT
>NW_003314342.1:39758-47381 GCF_000143415.4 Selaginella moellendorffii
ATCAAGCTCTAAGGAAACTTCCTCACCACTTAAAATAACAATGCCACTTCCACTAACACAAGTGCTAGTAATGTCAATGCCTCAATCTCACACTTTCTCTATCCAACAATCTACTCCAAGTGCTAACGGAATAACCGACAAGGCATAGCAAGTGAATGCTATAACCCTTTCCAACACCTTATGGGCCAACTCTAGGAAACAAGGAACCAACTTAAGCTTAGCATAATGGACCACCATTAAGAATCTAGTCAAAGCTACTACAATGCTACTTCGTGCAAGTAGACTTAGCTTCACCATCAACCACTTTGGGGTTGATCATCGTTTAACCAAGCAACTTTGTAAACACATTGCTCATTATCACATGGATATGATATAAGTATCACAATGACTTGATCATCAATTGAGCAACACCACGAACAATGCCAATGTCATTACTTCAAAGGTTCACATGAATATCAAGTGCCAACTCAACTTGACAAAATGCAACATAAATGCCACACTCTACCGATAGAGATTTACAACACCCAACACCACTAACTTTTGTTCACAACACAGACAAGTTCATGCCACTCACTATCCGATCAAACTCAAAACTTAACCCAATACCAAGCTACTCAAGGAGCAATAGCTAGGTTCCCCGGAAAAGAATTGAGCATTGTAACCCAAGTCTTCCAATAGTGAGCTTAGACAAAATGGTATAGCGCTTCACTGCTATCCATCCCATAACTCACCATTTGTAAGACCATCATCTCCAACATGCATCAAGATAGGGACTCTTGATTGCATGATGTGAATACGAGCAATGAGTCACCCCTCGTTGCAAATCATCCCTCCAAGAAGAGAAGATGATTTACGTGTTTGATCCTTCATCCCCGACGACTCTCTTTTCGGTCTTATCTTTTGACTACACCTCAAGCTTGCTTTCGCACTGCCTTCAGTCCAATCCAAAAAAAAAAAGTTTATGAGAAAGCACGGCAATGATTACTTGAACCAATAGACTAATCCCTACAGTCTTAGTTGATCCACTTGTAACCATGCCTAGGAAGGATCTACTAGTGCCGTGCTAAACAACTACGGACCAGCCTATTTGCCACTCATAGCAAACTCAGGGAAAGTTTACTTTCACCTACGGTACATGGAACAACTCATGGAACCACCGATAGGCTAACATTAATCCTGCCAACTTAAAGTGTAACCTCGAGTTGCTAATGTGCCTCACACACGAGCCCAAGCATAAACTTGTGCTAACAAAGCATCTCAAATCCATCCTATGAGCCCAAGAGCAAGCTCACATTATTAGGTACAAAAGGTAACCAAAACCATACCCAAGGAACGAATGTGAACCCCTTGCACCAAACGTGTACCCACTCGGATCATCGTTTTCATCTCTGCGTATGCAACAAGACTAGTTGCCCAATCTCGTTGAATAGTACTCGCTGAGACTCATGCTCTGATACCAAATGTAGCGCACGTGGTTTTGACCCTTTATCCTATGGTGATTTACCATAGGATAACACCACGAAGCAGAACCTAAACCCTCTTTGTGCCACGTGACAGATGCCACGTGTCCATAAGAACCCGAGGTTCAGGGCCTTGGGCCACTGAACAAAGGAACGGTGCCAAACTCCCAAGCATGGAGCCAAGGAGTGACGGAACCGAACCACGGAGCAACTCCCGAGCATAAAGCCCAAGGAGCGAAGGGACAGGAGCCCGGAGCGACTTGGAACAGTCCTGGAGCAACCAGCATCCCCATGCCAGGACCAGCACGCAAAACGGAGCCAAACGGAGTCTGGCGCTATTTCGGCATACCGGTGGCCTAACGTGAGGATATGGGTACTCCACCAACTAACATGGAATGGAACTTGGGCTTACACCCAAGCCGGACGCAGAACAAGGACAGGCACGCAAGCGAGAGCTAGACTATGCCTCAGGTTGGTCGGCCATGCCCGACCTACCCACTATCCCTACTATACATTTGGAACCCCCCACAGCCCCCCCCCCCCTTGAGGAACACACGCTTTGGGCTTTCACCCCAAGCCTCCCTTAGTATCAGGAGTTAGTCTCTGGGACAAGCTCGAAACTTACTAAATATGGAATGTCCTTAGATTGCGAATTTGGGCACGGGATGAACACCATTGTGTTCAGGACAATCTCTACATTCCACAGATATGCCAAATGAGCAAATCTGGACACTTTCCATAAATAGCATTTGGGACCAAAATGAGACTAACACAAAGGGCATGATAGCGAGGGTGTTTGGCAGACACGGTAAGCTATCATCTAGCGATATTGAGGGACCAATCTCAATATCGTGGGGGTTCTTGATACTAGCAAGTGCAAGCCAATGACTCAAGTTTCTCAAACCAGGCCGAGTATGCTCAACAAGAAACACATAGGGTTCCTACCTTATGTTTATCCAATCTAAGTTCATGGTCATTGACCAGTTTCTCAACTAGCTCAAGTGGGAAACTGATAACGGGTCCAGCAATACCGACCTCCTGCCATCGTGGCAGTAAGGTAAGAGTGTCCGTAAGGACTAGCCGACAGGTAACTTTCGATACCTGAAGTCGCATTCGCGACAAACATACACTCCACTTGCTCAACATCTACTCTTTTCTTCCATGCCTATCTTACTCATTGCCTTTTGGGGATCAAGGCTATGAGATGTAAATCAATCTCAGCATCAACATCTTTGCAATAATACATGGCTAAGTATTTCTTTCCTTTTTATGTTTGGATCTAGTTTAGATTAGAGAGGATTCATAAAATCATTGTAGAGGTGATTTTGTAGTTCTCCAGCTTCTCATCCTCAAGATCTTCTCTACCACATGCAAACTTTTATTGTTTCACTTCTAGATCTTCTATAAGCAACAACCAATTAATCAATTGCAACAGCAGCCACAACAACCATAGAAATCACAACCATTGCCCTATTCATCCCACATGAACCCTAATGATGTGGCATTAATCAATGACAAATCAGCACTGACTCAGTGGTAACTTGATTTTGGAATATTCTAGAATAATCTGATGTGGATGATGGTTACATGTACAACATTTTATCACTGTCACCGCACAGAAAATGACAGTGATGGTCACATAGTGTCTCTAAGCAAACCAACATAGAATATACCTAGGTATTCTTGAATATTCTATAATCTAATTGTTGATATTTATTTAGACTAATCTTGTGTTTATAAATTGAAAACATTTTAATAATGGTCATCACATTGACTACAAAGAGTTGATTATATAGTTGACTGACGGTTTTGGCAAAAAGATGTTGTTTTGAGAACTACATTGTAGTTCAATGTTTGGACATGTGTTTGCAAGTGTGATTTTGTGGCAAAGAAACAAGAGCAACATGAGGTCCTCTAGACAAGCTAACTTCTGAAGTTTAACCAGCTGCCACCTCCATGCAAGGGTACTTTCCATGAGCTCAAAGGGCTAGCTTTTGAATTTTTTTTGTTGTTCTCTAGGCCCAATCTGTTAGGAGTGATGCAAAGAAACTGTTATTGATTAGGCTAAGGATTTCCAACCCAAAGCTATGTTTCTCATACCTGAAAAGTGTATCTATGAAATATATATATCCTCTTGTGGTTTCTCTTGTAAACAGAAGACGAGTGCCTGAGGTTGTACATATCAAAGTACAAACCAAAGAAGCAGATCAATGGATCTCCCCGTGACGTGTCAATCAGTAGTCAAACGAAGCGAGCAGCACATACTTGATCCTCTTCCAGTCGATTTGCTTTGAAAAACAATTTTTGTCTAGATCTAAAGAAAAGTCTTCCATAAATTAGCTATTATATATTTGAAAAGCTACTTAACATCATTCCATAAGCAAATTGATCTACAACAGGCTATCATGCATTAGACAATTTGACTTTGTGTTGATTCAACTGGGCAATTTCAAGAAATGGTCTCCACGCCCTATTCAAATTAGTTTCTAGTGTTGATCTAATTTACCTAAAATTTACCAAGCCACTCTTTCTAATTTCACAATTGTAAGGGCAAGGTTGGCTATAAGCTACTAAGCATGGGCAGAAAGGAAAGATCCTCATACACACCTAGGTAGAGAGATTAAGGATTGACAACCCTCCACATTCCTGATAGAAGTTGAATAGGGGAATTAGGGTAGACAAAATAAAAATATTTATTAGTGATCCATCACACATATTAGAAGATATATTTTTCTTATAGACTTAGATAAAAGTTAGTTGATCCCCACTCTGTGTGACTAAGCAAAAGTATTGTAAGCAACTAAAGAGAACGACTCAAAAGATAATCCATGGGGTTCAAATATAGAGGGATTGGTTAAGGGTCTTGGGATATTTGGGGTTAAGTGTCTTTGGGTTTGAATAGTACTGGGCTGGGTGACCTCCCAGGAAAACCAAATTCAGGAGCTTACATTTGGTATTAGAGTGGTCTTGGGTCCGACTCTATTGGTTGGCTGGGGGAATCACACCACATGTTGATTAACATCTGGCTGGTTTAGTTTGCTCACGCTAGGCTCGACTAAAGGGGTAGGGTGTCAAGAGAGTGGGGCTCTTGGGAGAGTTGCGACTCTCAACTTCCGTTCAGGAGGGTGTGATTTGCAGGGAAGTGTAATGAATTGTAAGCAACCAAAGAGAACGACTCAAGAGACAATCGATGGGGTTCAAATATAAAGGGAAAGGGCCCATAAACAAAAATGCACCCCCTTTTCCAATTAGTTAAGAGTTTTAGGATATTTGGGGTTAAACGTATTTGGGTTTGAATAGTACAGGGTTGGGTGACCTCCTGAGAAAACCAAATTCAAGAGCTTACAAGTATAAGAAAGAAAAAATTATATTGTGTGCCTAATTAGGCCAGCGAATGATAAATTTAACGAAATTGCTTAAATAGCTCGACAAATTACCGAGAAAAATACCTGATAATATTCTGCTCAAGGTATACAGAAGTCTAACTCTTTGTATCTTTACTATTGTCAAAGAAAGTGTGATAATACTTTATAGGTACACAGAATAAATGAGACTTATATCTGTGGAGTTACCTATACAAAAAGAAAATATAACTAAAATTCTTCCTAGATAGAGAGATAATTTACCTATCCAAGCTAGATGCAAATCCTGAATATTATAACCTGCAAAGGATCTATAAAATTCTGCTTATTAGACAATTGCTAAATTTTATGCAATCTTTAGATAAAAAAGCTATTGTGGGAACTTTAATGGTTCACAATAAAGCTTGAATACCCATAGGCAAAAATACATTTGGTGATAATTGGGTTAATAAACATTGAATCAATTCTAAATTTGAATTGGTAGGCAACAAAATTTTGTGGAGTAAAATTTTTTTAAGGTGGACCACATTTGAGCAAAATAGATATGCTTTGAAAAACAATGTTTGTTGCTCGAGAAAGTTTTGGAACTTTTGTATAAAAAATGCTCTAAACATTTGGCCTTTATAGGAAAGTTATCCCTATTTCGAAATTCGTTGGAAAGCTAAATACTTGCTCTTAAAAGTGACTAATAGGCCAATTTACAAGAGGGATACATTGCATAAAAAATCCTCGTACCACTCCAAAAAAGAGGCATATAACTAGGCTTGCCATAGTAGCAACATCAATAGGCTTCAAAATATTATAGTGCATGTGATCATAAGATGAAATTTGGATATACTGTCATCGTAGATCCTTAGAATGTTGGGGGATAAATAAGGATAAAATAGCCACTAAAGGCTCTCTCACAAAGCAATTGCCCTTTTGCCAATTGATTTAAAGGGAGAGAGATAGAGTACGCTACATGTATATAGGCATAGACCAACAATTGATCGTACCTATAAAGCTTTAAATGACATAATCTCTATGTATAAAATTGTCATTGTCTATACCAAACAAAGTAATAGATATACAATATTTCTCTCACAATCTAATAAGCAAAAGGCAATCTGAAAAGAAGTATTCACAAGATCTAAAATGAAATTACAAGGCACTTACTTGTGATATTTATGATCTTAACCTCCCTTTAAAAAAGACTAAATCATTGCTCAATTAAGTTAAAGAAAAATTTGAAAGAGAGCGAGCTAAAAGTATATTGGGTACACCTTAATGAAGAAGAGATCAAAAATTCAAATACAACTTTGATAGTTATTTAAAACATGTGAATCCATACACTACTCCTCTTTGGCAACATCGGCACATAGAAAATGCCTCTACTTCAACTGAGAATATTGGAATACAAAACAATTGGAGTGATTCCCCACAAGAGAAAGAAGCGCTAAATTTACAACTTTTACCCTTTGACGGTGATCTAGATTCCCTTACAAACTAAACATTTGTTTTGCCTATATTATTTATAAAATAGAGCATTTCTTATCAAATTGCAATAAGCACAATAGCAATTGCAGAAACAACAATAGGCACTGTCATTACATATCCATCCTTTTCTGAAATTAAAGGAGAGGAGCTACAACTACATATTTAGCAATATAGAAGCAATTAAGCTCAATCAAGTAGATAGGCAAAAAAAGAATTTTTCCCTTATATGCTCAAAAACAAAGTCAAAGACAGGTATTATGATAGTGATGTTAAAAATCTTGGCACATTTGATGAGCAAACAAAGTTTTTTCTAAAAGTCTTTTTTATGGAAACAAACCCAGATGAAAACTATGATGAGTTGCAAAAATTTCATCAAGGAAAATTTGAGACAATTGAGGAATATACAACTTGATTTAACAAGTGTTAATATTAGTGTTAGACAAAATGCGCCTACATATAGAGCTTCAAGAAAATTTATCATGAATATGCGATAAAGAGAGCTTATGCAGATTTCAATGATTTGAAAAAAGCTATGTTTGCTTACTAAGATCTTATAAAATAATATGACATGGTAGATATGGTGAAGTCAGATAAAAAGACAACTTTTATAGATAAGAAAACTAGTCGTTTAAGAAGCTTCAAATTACAAACAAATCTCAAATAAGGGATTTGGTGTACTAAATGCAAAAATAAAGGTCATAGCAAAGAAGAATGCAAAATTCAACTAATAAAGTGCTAATTTTGTGAAAAATAAAGGCATTTAGCTAAGGAGTATAAAACTTTGTTTAAACAACTAGGAGGCCAACAAGCAGCCTGAGTTAATAAAACATCATGTAGGCAAAACTATCCATTTGACGATAAAAGTTATTGTAAGAAAAATGATTATAATGATAATTGAAGTGCCAAACGTGAATACTCATGTGTTAAAAGGCTAGATGACCATCGGGATTATCCACCTAAGAGTAATTTTCGATATTATCCACCTAGCCATGAGGAAAATAGGCCTAAAGAGTATAATCAACCTAGAGAATATGATTAACTCAGAGGTTATAACATGCCTAAAGAATATAAAAGGCCAAAAGAGTATAATCAACCTAAGACACTTATTTGCTATCCTATGCTATAGAATCAAGCTGAATCATCAAGCAAGAATGATGGGCTTCATAAAGATACACAACCTGCAGTTAAACATATTGAGGTAGAATGGTTAAATACAAAAGAGCTACCTCACTCTCTTTATTTTGGCTTTCAGATTCAGCCCTTCTTCATTATGCTCTAATCATAACATAGATGTTAAGTAGTGAAAATCATCCCCAACTCTCAAT
>NW_003314342.1:49498-71330 GCF_000143415.4 Selaginella moellendorffii
CATTTTGGAGAATGGTGATTTTACCACAAAGAGTCTCACACCTTTACAAGCTGATACGAATTTTCATTAGCGCAAAAGAAAAATCTTATACTAAAGCTAAATGGCAAGGATGAAAAGAAGGTAGTGAAAGGCACTTTGAATGTTGAAATTACACTCACTCGAAGCCAACTTTTCACTATAACACTTTACCTTAGAGTTACATTGCTCAGAGAGTTCTCGCCTAAGAAGGAAGAAACTTTAATCCCATCTATGGCCATTGTAATTGAGCTAGGAGATTGTGATGATGAAGTTTCTACAATCAATATAAAGATTGGTAAGAATCTATTATGTGGAACTCTTATTGATGGTGGCTTAAGTATAAATATTCTAGAAGAGAGTATTTGCAAAGAATTAGGCCTAGCCCCAATTCAACCAACCCATTTAATATACAGATGGCTAATGACCGAAATGTTAAGCCCATTGGAATTATTAAAAATCTCTTAACCAATATAGTTGGCCTAAAATACAAACTTAATTTTCTTGTGCTTAAAATAACACGACAAAATTATGCCTACAAAACTCTACTATGCAGACCTTGGCTAAAAATTGTTTGCACAAACTAAGACTGGAAAAATAATTTCTTATATATAGAGCAAGGCAACCAAAAAAGGTATGTGCTCATTACTTCCACCATACAATTGGAAGGAAATATTGACCTCAAAACTCAATTTTATAATTGGGAGGAAGGCTTAGACGATTTCCAAAAACAACAAATCTTAAAAAAAAATTCTGAAATTGAGCTAATTTCAGAAGTTGATCTTTATTTAATATTCAAAGGAATACTTAGACAAGAAACCCATAAACCAAAAATTGGTTCTGATATAAAAGATTTTTCCTTAAAGGAGGATCCTACTTATAAAATTAATCAACATAGAAACTATATTTTACATGTTTCTTGTGATCAACCACTTGAGCAAATCAATTTAGTAGATCAACAACGCTTCAACCTCAACTGATTCTAGCATCTGCTATAAATGGTGCAACACAGGTGAAATACTTTTATCAAGCTACTATCTTGCTTAAGGAGTGCATGTTGACTTGCAAGACATAGTAGAAGGAATGCTCGAAGAATGGCAGGAAAACCTGGCTATAATGGCAGCTAACTGAACTAATGGGGAAAAGAGAGTGATTATGCATCTTGGTGATTGTCTCTGGAGACATCGCGATGAGGTATATACATGGTCACACATTGATGTTTCTCATAGTTTTAACTTGCAGATATGTGGAGCACATATTTGCTATCTTGTTGCAAATGCTAGTTTTGAGCCTTTCTCCCCTTCTGCCACACTGTCTTATAGGTGCCGACCATTGTAAGTATCCACGCATGTATGCTAGTCCAGAAGCTATCCAGGTAAGCTGTGTTTGTCCTAACAATTGTTTAACTTTTTCTTCATCAGTGAACTGACATGTATGAATTTGCAAGAGTGACTGGCAATTCCCAGTTTATTTTACTTCCTTTTCAGCCATACAAGCTTATTTATGCATCGATGCTTACTGAAGCTGGAAAGATAAACAAAGCTTTAAAGTTGGTAGTGATTTTTAACTGTATCCTTCATTAACACAAGGTTTCTCTTCGAAGGTATTGCCAAGTGGTGTTGAAAACATTGAAAACAGCAGGCCATGCAGCTGATGTGTGCAAAGAAGCGGCTGTAGCCTTGAAAGAGTGTCTTCGTATCCACTCTCAGGTTTGTAAGTGGACACTCAGCTTTTGTACTCACTTTCCTGTTATCCAGGGAGACTCGACATCAATTGTGCAACGGTTTTTTGGCAATATTGGTCTACACAAGATGATAGGCCCGTTGCCCCCAAAAGCTTTTGATAATGCTGATATTAATAACTGTCCCGCAACAGCTTCTAGCAGAAGCAGTGTAGCACTTGCTTCGTCGGCATCAATGGAACCCATAAGTGATAATACGAGAAGATCCAACATGCCAGCAAGAAGCATTTCTGAGCCTGACTTTAGGCCTGCACAGGTAACTCGACTTGCTCTTGTGTACCTTCGATTAAGACTTGTATTCTTTCATCAGATCATTAGTCCAGCAAAAGGAACACCAAACAGAGGCGTCTTTACTGTTTTTGTGCAAAGAGCAATGGGCTTCATAAAAACACCTTCGAAGGAGGTTTGTAGAAGCTTTGGAAAGAGCGCTAGCTGATTGATGGTTGGTATGTGATGCAGGCAAAGCTTGGTGACAGCAACAAGTTCAGATAGGGCTGAAGAAGGAGCTGAGGCACGAGTGCCAGAGCTTCCGTTGGCTTCTCCTCCCACAGCAAACAAGCTCGTCTTGCACGTGGAGGAGAACGGCACCCCTATTTCCATGTCTCCGGAGAGACCACAGCCAACTCCGGAAAGGCCGCAACCAGTTGTGAGTGGAATCCTACCAATGCCTCCGAGCAGTAACCAGTACGCAGCTCGCACACGTCAAAACGTTAGATCAAGGTACCGTTTTGGTCATTCCCAGCACTCCAATCTCACGAGCTTTTTGCAGATATGTCGATACATTCAACAAAAGTAGTGTAACACCATCCAAGACATCATCAGACTCTCCTCCACTGTTTGGCGTGGTGCCAAAGGCAAGCGCAAAGCCTTTGGCTCCAGGGAGATTTTTCGTGCCTGCGGCCGCTGCTGCCGCTGCTCCAGATATCAACAGCAACCATTTGGTGGATCCTTCCTCGGCACCAGCCTTTGTCTCCGACATGGCGTTCTCAAATGGGAATGGAGCATTTGCTCAGCCGGTTGTACAGGATATGAGAAACGATCCGGGGCCAACGCCTGATCATCTCTCAAGCAGCTCTTCGCCAGCAATGTTCTATTCGAATCACTATCCAGCAGCACCATCGACCGTCTCATTGCCGCCACCTCCAGCTCTGGAAGTCACTCCACCAGTGATGGTCGAGCAGCAGCAGCAAAACCAACACCAGGAAAGTTCAATTCATCGGCACCACCATCAACAGTCCGGCACAGTGGGATTCGAAGCTGCCAGTTCCTCCGGAGTGTTTGGAGACGACTTGCAAGAGGTGGAATTGTAAATCACACTCCACAAGTAAGTAGTAGTGACTGTTGCTGCTTGGAGCCACAAGCGAAGCGAGGAAGCAAGATAAATAAAATGGATCAAAAAATATAATTCAGAAATTAAATTCTATAAAACAATAAAATTTAAAATGAAAACAGTAAAATATAACATAGAATATAAATAGAATAAAATAGAGTAATAAACTATACTACAAAAATTCTAGTTATCTCATTTTTTGAAAAAACTTTTTATGGAGTTTCTTCTTGAACTATATAACAACATTAAATATCTGTACTACATTATTTAATAATCCTACCTAAATTCAAACAAAACTGATACAAGCTATTAGTATCATAACACTACCCTTGCATTTCAAATTCTTTGTCAAGCTTGCATTTCAAATTTTCCCCCTCTTAGCCTTATGGTTTTTTCTTAGGTTTTATTATTTGGGTTCTCTAGGGTTCGCCGCTACTGGTTCATCTTAGGAGACATTTTTCCTTCCTCTCTAGCACATCCTAAGCACATATCTCTTCCACACTATTTTGGTTTGTCTATAGCCATGGTAAGTTTTTCTTTCCTCAAAACATATGGTTTCCATTATTATAAAGAATATACATTTGTATTTTAGTATTGCTTGGCATGAGACTATATGATAGTGTAGTGTATTTACAAGAGAGTCATCCCATGCTTGTTTATAGGCATGAGAGCGTATGCCTAGAAATCTCAAAACAAAGAACAAAGATTTACAAGTGTAGCGCACGTGGTTTTGACCCTTTATTTTATAGTGATTTACCATAGAATAACCACGAGTGGAACCTAAAACCTCCATATGCCACATGTCACATGCCATATGTCCAAAGGATAGTGGTGTGGACCCGAATTTCAGAGCCTTAAGCCATTAAATGAAGGAATGGTGCCAAACTCCCAAGTATAGAGCCAAGGAGCAATGGCACTGGAGCACGGAATGACTCCCGAGCATATAGCCCAAGGAGTGAAGGGACAACAACATGGAATGACTTGGATTAGTCCTAAAGCAAAAAGCATCCCAATGCCAGAACTAACACGCAAAACGGAGCCAAACAAAGTTTAGTGCTATTTTGGCATACTGATGGCCTAACGTGAGGATATGGGTACTCCACCAGCTAGCATGGAATGGAACTTGAGCTTAGACCCAAGCTGGACGTAGAATAAGGACAGGCATGTAAACAAGAGCTAAACTATGCCTTAAGTTGGTCGACCGTGCCCGACCTACCCACTATCCCTATTATACATTTGGAACCCCCATAACCCCCCCACTTGAGGAACACATGCTTTGGGCTTTCACCCCAATCCTCCCTTAGTATCAGGAGTTAGTCTTTGGGACAAACTCGAAACTTACTAAATATGGAATGTCCCTAGATTGTGAATTTGGACACAGGATGAACACCATTGTGTTTAGGCCAATCTTTACATTTCGTAAATATGCCAAATGAGCAAATCTAAACACTTTCCATAAATAGCATTTGGGACCAAAATGAGACTAACACAAAGGGTATGATAGCAAGGGTGTTTGGCATACATGGTAAGGTATCATCCAACGATATTGAGGGACTAATCTCAATATGTGAGGGTTCTTGTTAAGCCAGTGCAAGACAGAGCAAAAGAGAACTAAAAAGCTAGACCAAGTATGCTTGGTTAATGTAAGCGACTAAATTTTCCATTCTACTTTAGTCACTTAACCACACCTCTGACCACTTGGAGGAGTCTCATTCACAACCTCCATAAGTCCAATCCAGGACTTGGGACTTGCTAGCCCCGAGAATGGCATCCATGCCACTCAACATTTGCACTTGGTCCAAGTGCTCCACGTGTCCGATCCCATGACCGACACTCAAAGGTACCACCGACATAGCAGCCCGTTACGCTAAGGCCATGCCCAATCACCTTTGCCACACTGGTAGTCCAATACCACTTGCATCACCGTCTTGGCTCTCCAAGACTAGGCAAACTATCCGTGAGTGGTCATCTCAGATCCACTCCTTAGCATCCTTAGGATGCCCACCGACAAGGGGAATAGCCTTCCCCAATATCCCTCTGTCAGTCCCCACTAAGTTCCTTTCTGCCCCTGGCCGTGTTTGCCAACACTGCCACTGGATCGAGACCCACAGGCCCGACCACTAAGTCCCACGGTCCTCTGGGACTTCCTCACCACACGACTGTGTCCTTGGTCACTACCCCAGAGGACTGCTCCTCTTCCTTTCCACAGTCTGGGCCTTTGGGACAACATCTCGGAACACCGTGGCCTTACGCGAGCCACCTGGGTACTCTCCTCGCCTTCTGCCTTTAGGTGCTCTAGCCATGGGCTTAGAGCGGGTTCCGTTGAGCCACACCAGGTATCCAAGTAGGTAGTGCCACCCACACTTGGACTGGGAGCATCGGCCAGTCGATCTCCCGGGGGAACTAGAGCCGGCTCTTGAACACTTCACCAAGCTACCCCGCTTGTCGGTCTGTGTTCACTCTAGTCTTGGACTTCCCAGTGGGCAGCTCATCACCCAACACTGGGTCCGGCCTTCCTGGGCCAAACTGGCCTTTCCTGGCCAAACTGGCTCCACTGCAGTCCTCCCCCTACTATACTTTTGGAGCTCACCAAACCCCCCAGGGTCTGGGAGACGAACGCTTTGGGCTTTCACCCTCTCAGGCTCCGGACTCGGACTCGGACTCGGACTCGGACTCGGACTCGGACTCGGCCTCGGTCTCGGTCTCGGTCCCGATCTCGGTCTCGGTCTCGGTCTCGGTCCCGGTCTCGGTCTTGACTTCGGACTCCATCTCGGACTCCATCTCGGACTCCATCTCGGACTCCATCTCGGACTCCATCTCGGGTCCACCTCGGACTCCATCTCGGACTCCATCTCGGACTCCATCTCGGGTCCATCTCGGACTCCATCTCGGACTCCATCTCGGGTCCATCTCGGACTCCATTTCGGACTCCATTTCGGGTCCATCTCGGACTCCATTTCGGACTCCATTTCGGGTCCCTCTCAGACTCCACTTCGGACTCCAATTCGGGTCCATCTCGGACTCCACTTCGGACTCCAACTCGGGTCCATCTCGGACTCCACTTCGGACTCCAACTCGGGTCCGTCTCGGACTCCACTTCGGACTCCAACTCGGGTCCATCTCGGACTCCCACGTGTCATGTGTTGGCCCTTTTGGGTCCCTTTTTGGAGCCTCGCCTTTTGCTCGCTTCGTGCTCGTTCCTCGAGCACTTCGTTGGGAGTTCCACTCCCGCTCTTGACTTTTCAAGTCGGAGCTTTTGGTCCAAACGTGTTACGCTCGTTTGGCTCTCGCTTCGGCCACTACCATGTGGCGCCCTTCCAGCTCCACTTTGGGGCCTAGGGATTTTGTGTCTCACAACTCCACCACCCATAGACGAAGTTCGATGTCCTCATCGAACGGTGAACCATTTTATAAAGTAACACCCGCATGTGTTACCATTTCCATCCTTGGCGTGTAGCCAATATTTGTCAATGGTGTGACATTGAAGGCTCACCATGCCTTCTCCATATTCGTCAATGGTTGGACATTGAAGGCTCACCATGCCTTTTGCATATCCTCTAAGGAGGGTAGTCTCTCCAACTTAGAGACTGATTGGACCACATATAGTGGTTCTCTCCTTTTATTGGTTTAGTTCTCGCTAAACCTCTTAGAGACCCTTCTCTAAGTCAATCCCACTACTCCTTCTCGAGTAGTCTCAATTTCCATCGATATAACCTTTGCACTTTGGAACTTTGAATTTTGACTTCTTGGAGTCAATTTCCTAGGTGTCTCCGACACCTTGCCTTGCACCTTTTGTGCAACTCCACTTCCCATCCTAGGAAGTTCTCTACTCGAGGGCACCATCATCCTCTCTTCTATTTCGTGCCAAAGTTTCAGTTATCATACTTTGTGCTAGGGCTGTTCATGGCCCTATCATTTGGCTACCTTACCGCTCCCTCCCTTGGAGCTTCCACTTTCGCCAAATCGGAGCATTTCGGAATCCCTCCTTGGAAACACACTTCCTTTCCCGCAACTTGTTAGCGTCCAACACATTAGTGTTCCTTGCCTAACTTTGTCACTTGGATTCCTTCCAAGGGATTCCACGGCCCTATCCTGGCCACTCATCTTTTGCTCCTATCCGTTGATTGTTGCACCAAGCAACATCGAATCTCTACCTCCCTCCTTGAGGTATTCTTTTGATTCCATAGCAAAGGCTCTGCTTTGCCAAGACTAGGGTGTTCACCCCTAGTAAGTCTCTTTTAGCATCTTCTGCTGTGGGCTCTATCCTCAGCCCAACTTTGTGACCCTCTCATGGGTCTCTTTAGAGACTACTTTCCTCGGACTCACTATGCCATCGCACGGACATAGTTTACTTCCCTTAGGTGCTTTTCCCACTTGGTCATCACGACCAAGCCACACCACCTTAAACAGTTCAATTTCAACATTTTGAACCAGGAACTTCATTCCTTAGCCAACCAAGGACCTTGTCCTTATCTGGCCATAAGATCACCTGGTGATCTCACGTTGGCACCTTAACAGAGTTGCCAAGAGGTACTTGGTCTTCTAGACCTCCAAGTTGTTGACTATAACCCCGGGGGCATCCCCCACACTTGGCGGTGCACCCAAGCTAGCCCTTACGGCCAAGGGTTCATAGCAACTGAGATTAGGTGTCCCCATCTCACTCACCACGACCTTGGTGCCACTTGCACCAAAGCGTTCAAGTTAGATATGCTGAGCTTTCACACTAAGCAATCTAACCGTGCATCACGACTCCGAGGCATCCCTCGCTTGGCGGTGTGCCCAAACCAGTCTCCCCACTGAGAGTCCATGACCACCGAAATATGAGTGTCCTCGTATTCCAAACCATCACCACGCCCTAGTGATTTGGGACTCGAACCCAAGCACTAGAGGGTTGGGACTCGAACCCAACCTCCGCATATGCATCTACGGATGGCATCACACAAGATGCCTGGCGTGACTCCCCATGCCGGTGCACCAACTTATTTTTAAAGCGCGCTACAGATCACAGCTTAGGAACCTAGTTCCTCCAAGCTGCCAAGTCCTCTCACTTGACATGTCTGTGATCATGCATGGACTCCTCCATGCTCGGCCCCATGGCCCACCCTTTTTGAAGTTATCACCTTCAACCAGGGTATTTGTTCCCCCGACATGCCAATCTCGCTTGGCAAGTCCTCCGACCACTGTAACATGGTTCCTGCATAAGCGTGAAAGTCCTTGACCATGGACTTTTGTTCAAAGCCCTCTCTTTGAACACTCGGGAACTACTTCCCTAACCTTGATAGCCTTGCCTCATGGCAAGCTTCAAGACCACGCTTCTGCTGCGCCACTCTGATTTCGCGCGTTCCATGAACCATTTACACTTGGCCTTTCTAGGTACTAAGCTACCTAGAATTGTCTTTGGGAACCTTGAAGGAACTCTGTCCCTCAGCTTGCTAAGGCCTCCCTTTTTGCAAGCCTTCCAAATGCCACATAGTCTAACATGGACAATTCCATATTTTAGACTCTCCATGGCATCACGGTTGCTAGCGGCAACACCCTCGAGCCCCCACTTGATTCTCCACTCCTAGCTGGCATAACCAACCTTGGTTATGCCCTTTGATTTCTACGGTTCGGTTCTATCCCCTTACTTCTTGCTTTTTGGCTTCACACCTTTCCTTTGGTCATTCTCCTCCAGACCAGGAGGATAGCTTTGCACTTTCTATCATGCTTTAGCAAGTATTCTTAGGGATGAACCTACCCAATAGCCTAGGGAGTGGTTCCTCAATCCGGGTATGCTCACCTTATAATCCCACACACTGGGATTACATTGTTGCTTATGGGCCTTTACATGCCCGTCACTAGCCTTGCCAAAATTCCATTTTTGGCTTTGTCCAACTCGGGTAGACAGTCCTCTCCTGTCTCCGCAACCTTGGACATTTGGATAGCACCTTCTATCCATCATTCGCTAGGGACTTTGTCCCTTGGGCTTTATCCATTGCCCTCGCGACATCAAACACCACCTTCTAGTGTTCTAGAGTGTTCGGATGTCCCAATGATGGCTTTCTTGACAATGAGTATTTCCTTTTATGACATTGACTTACTATATCACAACACAAGCAACTTATCCCCCGTAAGGGTATATCCAACTTCCCTATGCTATTAAGAAGTCTTGGGTAGCTACCTTCTACCCGTTTAACCAGTTATTTTGCATCTCTTGCTTAGTTGCCTCATAGTTGTCAAGTCCTACAACTCATTGCTTGGTGCTTTCACACCTCCATCATTATCTGGGTCACCACACTCCAACTGCATGCTCTGCAGCTTAGGCTATGCTATTCCCATTTCCATTGGGATTCCTTTGGCAAGGGGTTCTCATGAACCCACCAACATAGCCTCAAGGTATCACACCTTGGCACATTTGGTGTCTCCACACCATCGGCTCCACGAGCCTACCTCTATGACATTTCCCCTTCGTGTCTAAGTCTTTGCCAAGACCAACACTGCTCTTTCTCATGCCAACCATCCGTCAGCACTGCACCATAGAGGTCACACACAACTTTATGTCAAAGTTGTTTTCTTCTGGGAACACCTTTCCCATAACTTTAGCATGGCACATTTTGCCATCGATGAGATACCCTCTATTCTCATCCTTGGATCCTATGATCCCCCCCCATCCTTTGTGGGGTACAACACACCTCAGTCCAAATGCTTCCATCAGTCCTTTTAGGACTATCCGTTGACTCTACTTGAGTCATCCAGCAGTTTTGGACTTGGTTAATCCACAGACCCATAAGGTCCTACTTGTGAGGCACTAGCTCACTGGAATACACTTCTTGCATTCCTGTCCTACTCAAAAGGACTATTTTCACAAGTGTTACTCCGACACTTGATTTTGTTCTCTGGGGGCAACCTTTGCCCCTTATGACTACTTGTCCATGTGATGAGAACACCAACTCATCCACTTAATACACCCCCAACTCCTTGGGTTGTTCCAGCATTTATTAGAGGTAGCCCCGGCTACCTTTTCAAGGACTTGAGTCCTCTTCCGTATTTGACCTCCCACGGTCATTACTTCTGGTCTCACATTCATGAGCACCAACCTCAACTATATGAGGATAATCTTGTGACTCCTTTATTGTTTTGGAGTCTCTATCTTTCCCGTGATCCCAACTTTAGTTGTTTACCACAACAACCTTAGCCAATTTGCTGAGACAAATGCTCATCCGGATCACATCCTCAACTCAATGAGGAAAACCTTGCACTGTTCCCAAGATCCCAAAGTCGTTCCATTATTGGCCCTTTTCTATCCACCACCTCGTCTACAAGTTCACACATGAACTGTAATGGGGAGCCATGTCTTCCCGACTTGCTACTCCTCAAGGATAGGCCCACTCCTTGGACCTTCCAATGCCAACACTAGTGGTGATATACTTGAGCACCAATAAAAGTCGGACTAAGGAACAGCTCCGATACCAAATTGTAAGCGACTAAATTTTCCATTCTACTTTAGTCACTTAACCACACCTCTGACCACTTGGAGGAGTCTCATTCACAACCTCCATAAGTCCAATCCAGGACTTGGGACTTGCTAGCCCCGAGAATGGCATCCATGCCACTCAACATTTGCACTTGGTCCAAGTGCTCCACGTGTCCGATCCCATGACCGACACTCAAAGGTACCACCGACATAGCAGCCCGTTACGCTAAGGCCATGCCCAATCACCTTTGCCACACTGGTAGTCCAATACCACTTGCATCACCGTCTTGGCTCTCCAAGACTAGGCAAACTATCCGTGAGTGGTCATCTCAGATCCACTCCTTAGCATCCTTAGGATGCCCACCGACAAGGGGAATAGCCTTCCCCAATATCCCTCTGTCAGTCCCCACTAAGTTCCTTTCTGCCCCTGGCCGTGTTTGCCAACACTGCCACTGGATCGAGACCCACAGGCCCGACCACTAAGTCCCACGGTCCTCTGGGACTTCCTCACCACACGACTGTGTCCTTGGTCACTACCCCAGAGGACTGCTCCTCTTCCTTTCCACAGTCTGGGCCTTTGGGACAACATCTCGGAACACCGTGGCCTTACGCGAGCCACCTGGGTACTCTCCTCGCCTTCTGCCTTTAGGTGCTCTAGCCATGGGCTTAGAGCGGGTTCCGTTGAGCCACACCAGGTATCCAAGTAGGTAGTGCCACCCACACTTGGACTGGGAGCATCGGCCAGTCGATCTCCCGGGGGAACTAGAGCCGGCTCTTGAACACTTCACCAAGCTACCCCGCTTGTCGGTCTGTGTTCACTCTAGTCTTGGACTTCCCAGTGGGCAGCTCATCACCCAACACTGGGTCCGGCCTTCCTGGGCCAAACTGGCCTTTCCTGGCCAAACTGGCTCCACTGCAGTCCTCCCCCTACTATACTTTTGGAGCTCACCAAACCCCCCAGGGTCTGGGAGACGAACGCTTTGGGCTTTCACCCTCTCAGGCTCCGGACTCGGACTCGGACTCGGACTCGGACTCGGACTCGGACTCGGCCTCGGTCTCGGTCTCGGTCCCGATCTCGGTCTCGGTCTCGGTCTCGGTCCCGGTCTCGGTCTTGACTTCGGACTCCATCTCGGACTCCATCTCGGACTCCATCTCGGACTCCATCTCGGACTCCATCTCGGGTCCACCTCGGACTCCATCTCGGACTCCATCTCGGACTCCATCTCGGGTCCATCTCGGACTCCATCTCGGACTCCATCTCGGGTCCATCTCGGACTCCATTTCGGACTCCATTTCGGGTCCATCTCGGACTCCATTTCGGACTCCAATTCGGGTCCCTCTCAGACTCCACTTCGGACTCCAACTCGGGTCCATCTCGGACTCCACTTCGGACTCCAACTCGGGTCCGTCTCGGACTCCACTTCGGACTCCAACTCGGGTCCATCTCGGACTCCCACGTGTCATGTGTTGGCCCTTTTGGGTCCCTTTTTGGAGCCTCGCCTTTTGCTCGCTTCGTGCTCGTTCCTCGAGCACTTCGTTGGGAGTTCCACTCCCGCTCTTGACTTTTCAAGTCGGAGCTTTTGGTCCAAACGTGTTACGCTCGTTTGGCTCTCGCTTCGGCCACTACCATGTGGCGCCCTTCCAGCTCCACTTTGGGGCCTAGGGATTTTGTGTCTCACAGTTAAATAGACACTTAGGAATTCCATCCTTATGCTCATTTGGTCAAGTATAGATGCAAATTCCATTTTACTAACACTTAAACAAGAGGGACTAATAAAGGGTCTAGCAATACTGACCTCCTACCATCGTGGCAGTAAGGAAAGAGCGTCCGTAAGGACTATCTGACAAGTAACTTTCGATACCTGAAGTCATATTCGCGACATTCTCCCCCCCTAGGGAAGATCAACGTCCTTGTCGATGCATATTCGAGTCTAGACCACCGCAAAGGAAACAACTCCAGAAAAAGTTCATGGTGATCACACTATGTGAAAAATGCACCAACTTAAATGAGTTAGGAAGCAACCTCTTTATCTAATGTGGATGCACTATTAGCTCAGACACCTTTCCGCCATCACCAACAAGGAAATGACTGACGGAGTTAGCCACCCTTGCTGCTCTAGGTGTCACCTAGCTTACAAAAGTGTGATACGCCCTTGCCTGCAAGGACATAGAGAGAGAAGCTAGGTGCCAACCCCCCTGAGCAAATAAACCAAACCCATCAGTAAGGTTTAGATAGACTACTATAAACAGGCAATTAGAGTTGTTTACACAGTCATGCCCTTTTAACGGAATAAAGAACATCAACAGAGAGGCGGGTGATGTGATCAATCGACAATAACTACTCCATGACTAAAGATTTCACCATGCACATGAAATGCTGAAGCCAATCTGCCTATACTGGCCCAAACTCAAAGATCAATAGATGGACAATATCAAAGTTATAAACAATCATAGCTTAGAGACTTAATTATTAGTGACTATATCTTATATTAGAACACAAAAGTATTCTAAGTAATTTATCATCTGATAAACCAGTATTATAGGACAGGAATCACCAAGAGCACTATAGTTGGAAAACATAGGATTTACTATCCAACAAAATTCAATAATCAATGTATCATCAAGGAAAATTAATGATAAAACTTAATTATCAAATATTGTAGATAGCATGCTAAACAACTTACAAAAGATAACTGAAAAAACACAAAGTATCATGAACTGACAAGCACAATGCTTGCGAATGTATTACTCGAAGGAAATAACATTCTAATCTATCAGAACTAACTTGAGCAATAACCAATAGAATAGAATGAATGTGGGAAAACCAACAAACACTCATTCATGCCAACTATCGCACTAGTTAATTTGACTAAATCCCGATCAACAATACAAAAGAATTAGAGTTGCTTAAGCAAGTGTTAGCAATATCCTACTAATGTCTCAAACCCAAGAGACCAATTCAAAGCAAACCACAAGGAACATGTAGTATTGCGAAAAGCCATAATCTATCAAAGAGAACAACTAACTATCATGAAATAACACCAATCATTCTATCAATGAAAATATGCATAATCATCATCGAAAAAAAAATCTACCATCCCAAAGAACAGTGGATCATTCTATATCAACAATAATCAATCAAAACCTTTTGACAAGGATAATCAACTATCCTAGATGATAGTCAATCATCACCAATGATTGTTAGATGCAAAAACTAACTTCAATATTGAAGCTAACAAGCCAAAATGCCTTCCGCAACAACTTCTAACAAATGAAGCAATGAACATAAAACTCAAAAAACCAAAAGCTCGAAAAAGTTTATAGCCAAGTCTTGCCTAATAATGATCACAAGTATTGCATGAACCAACTTCAATGCTAAAGAAGAAATCATGGTACAACCCACAATATCCTCTTTAACACTTCCATAAGCTAAACTTTATAATGCCAAAGCTAATGAAGAGCATGTTTGCATCAATCCAAAAACCAAACACAACAAACAAGTGATCACTGGTTCACCGATAATAAGTGATCACCAAACGATCCTCCATAAATCCATTTATAGCAAGACATAACTCACTTCATAACAAGCACAAGAAAAATCATCAATGATCAATATATCTCAATTGAAATTCAACAAGGATTCAATCACTTCAATACCGATCACTAACTCTTCTTTTTATAAAGATACCATAATCCACAACTAAATCACTTTTCAAGGAAAAGCTCAAACCTCAACCTTTACTAAATAATCTCGTCTAGAACACAACTAACTTAAACTTGCCACTTAGTTCATTTGAACGTCAATATAGTTGCTAACTAGCAAATTCATGAATGCCAATAACACGAAACCATAGGCAAATCATCAACACTATTTTCATCGAGACTAATGAAACTCAATATCAAGCCTTTCAGAGAGACATCTCATTTCACTCAAATCTCAACATCAACAATGTTAATGACAAGGCATTACTTCATCTAGAAGAAAGCACGAATGAATCACCACTCAAAGTTCTCTAGCATCTAAGCTAACTAAAGTCGAAGATACCTTAGTCAGTATCCAAAACTAATCCTTTAGCAAAACTCAGTTACAAATAATACTTCATCAAGGAATGAATCACCACATCCAAGACTCAATGAAATCTAACACTATGGACTATATATAACTAAATGATATCGACAGAGGTAGAGTCGACATGCCAACATGGAAAACCCATGTAAGTCTAATGACACGATCCTCCGCAACACTATCCTGCTAAAGCAAACTCATCACTGATAAATCTTTATCAAGTGAAGCAGATGTCAACAGTTTTCGACAAAGTCTACAAGCAATCATTAGTCGCAAGCAACTAATAATCACTGTTTCAACTTGCCTTCACAAGACCCAACACTAAACTTATGCCATCAAGTCATATACTTGTCCAACATGAACGTAATACCCCAGATATGAGATATTGGTTCATGAACAAACACGAACTAAATGATCACTCAAATCCAACTTAGTCACAATAAGTTCACCAACTTGTTTAGCTAATAGCTTTGAGCATGCCTTGAAGAGGCTAGCTATGTATGATCAATATTTAGTCAAAACTAAAGTGAAGACCATGAGATGGACTCATATCGGTACACAACCTCTTCATAGATAAAGCTATAATATAGGTACCAATATCTCAACCTCAAACAACTAAGTTGGATATCACTATTCTTAGCCAAAGCACAGGGCTACCAAGACCAAGGCAAGATCAGTGAGAGCTCACTATTCTCATAGAGTTTAACGAAATGCAAAGTGCAATCTACAACCAAATATAATACTATAGAAGAAAAGCACAAAGGTCACCTTTCTTAGAAAAGCCCAACAACCACTTTTCTACACCAACTCCAGACTCCATCCCACTCAATTGTTTTAGCCCCCAAAGTTAGCATCCCTTTCAGGCGCATTATACAAATTACCTACTAAGGTCTAATCCAACCAAAGTCAATTCCAACCCCTTCACTAGTTTGTATTGGTTTACGAAAACGGAATAGTTTTTGGGCAAAGTGATTAATAGATCAGCCATTGGAAAAGTCTAAAAAAATTTGTGGAATATTTTCCATCCTAGAGAAAGAATGACTCTCAATCCAAAAATGCAAACTTTCAAGACTTAACCAACTTCTTTTTACCTACAATTTCACATAGGTTCACCTCAACACCAATTCTCATGCCCCATAGTATATTTAAGCCTCGAACATCTTTTGCTCACATTTCCGACATTCAACACCAAAATCCGTAAATGCAAAATGAACATCTAAAGCTTGATCACGAAGACTATATCTTCGGATATCCATATTGCACTAACACTCTTCTTCAACCACTTTGAATATCCAATGTGAAGCCAAAACACTAACAAGAAAAATGAGATGAAAAATCAAGTTCTAAGGAAAATCTTCATCACTTAAATTAGCAATGCCACTTCCACTAACACAAGTGTTAGCGATGTCAATGCCTCAACTACACACTTTCTCCATCCAACAATTTACTCCAAGTGTTAACAGATTAACCAACAAGCTATAGCAAATGAATGCTATAACCCTTTTTCCAACACCTTATGGGCAAACCCTTAAGGAAACAACACACCAACTCAAGCTTAGCATAATGGACCACCATCGAGAATTCAGTCAAAGCTACTATAATGCTATTATATGTAAGTAGACTAGTTTCTCCATCAATCACTTTGGGGTTGATCATCATTTAACCAAGCAACTTCGTAAACACATTGCTCATTATCACATGAATATGATATGACTTCATCATCAAACATGAGCAATGCCAATATCACTACTACAAAGGTTTACGTGAGTATCAAGTGTTAATTTAACTCGACAAAATGCAACATAAATGCCACACTCCACCGATAAAGACTTATAACACTCAACACCACTAACTTTTATTCACAACATGGACAAACTTATGCCACTCTTTTTCCGACCAAACTCAAAATTAATCCAACACCAAGTTACTCAAGAAGCAATAGCAAAGTTTCTCAGAAAAGAATTGAGTATTGTAACTCAAGTCTTCAATAGCAAGCCTAGACAAAATGGCTTAATGCTTCACTGCTATCCATCCTATGACTCACCACTTACAAGACCATCATTTCCAACATGCATCAAAGTAGGGACTTTTGATTGCATAATGTGAATATGAGCAATGGGTTACACTTCATTACAAATCATTTCTCCAAGAGCAGAAAATGATTTATGTGTTTGATTCTTCGTTTCTGACGACTCTTTTTTCAGTTTCTACTTTGACCAAACCTCAAGCTTGCTTTCACACTGCCTTCAGCCCAATCCAAGAAAAGTTTATGAGAGAGTACGACAATGATTACTTGAACAAATAGACTAATCCCTATAATCTTGGTTGATTCACTTGCAATCATGCTTAGGAAAGATCCACTAATGCCATGCTAAATAGCTACGGACCAGCCTATTTGCCACTCATAGCAAACCCAGGGAAGGTTTACTTTCATTTATAGTACATGGAACAACTTATAGAACCACTGATAGGCTAACATTAATCTTGCCAACTTAAAGCGTAACTTCGAGTTGCTAATGTGCCTCACTCATGAGCCCAAATGCAAACTCGTGCAATTGGAACAACTCAGTCCATCCTATGAGCCTAAGAGCAAACTCACATAATATAGTACAAAAAGGTAACCAAAATCCATACCTAAGGACCCAATGCAAAGTCAATTTTAGCACCCAAACGTGTACTCACTTAGATCATCATTTTCATCTCTACGTATGCAACAAGACTAGTTGCCCAATCTCATTGAATAGTACTCACTGAGACTTTTTCTCTGATACCAAATGTAGCATACGTGGTTATCCTATGGTGATTTACCATAGAATAACCACGAAGCGAAACCTAAACTCTCCATATGCCACATGTCACATGCCACATGTCCTAAGGACAGTGGTGTGAAACTCGAGTTTCAGGGCCTTGGGCCACTAAACGAAGGAATGATGCTAAACTCCCAAGCATGGAGCCAAGGAGCAATGGCATTGGAGCACAGAATGACTCTCGAGCATATACCCCAAAGAGTGAAGGGACAAAAGCACGGAACGACTTGGATCAGTCCTAGAGCAACCAGCATCCCAATGCCAGGACCAACACGCAAAACGGAGCCAAACGGAGTCTGGCGTTATTTCGGCATACTAGTGGCCTAACGTGAGGATATGGCCACTCCACCAACTGGCATGAAATGGAACTTGGGCTTAGACTCAAGCCAAACGCAAAATAAAGACAAGCACGCAAGTGGGAGCTAGACTATGCCTCAAGTTGGTCAGCCATGCCTGACCTACCCACTATCCCTACTATACATTTGGAACCCCTATATCCCCCCCCCCCCCGTGAGGAACACATGCTTTGGGCTTTCACCCCAAACCTCCCTTAGTATCAGGAGTTAGTCTTTGAGACAAGCTCAAAACTTACTAAATATGGAATGTCCCTAGATTGCGAATTTGGACATGGAACAAACACCATTGTGTTCAAAACAATCTCTACATTCCATAAATATGCTAAATGAGTGAATCTAAACATTTACCATAAATAGCATTTGGGACCGAAATTAGACTAACACAAAGGGCATAATAGAGAAAGTGTTTAGTAGACATGGTACGGTATCATCCAGCAATATTGAAAGACTAGTCTCAATACGTTAATATTGACCTCCTGCCATCGTGGTAGTAAGGAAAGAATGTCCGTAAGGACTAGTTGACAGGTAATTTTCGATACCCGAAGTCACATTCGCGACCCGAAGTCACATTCGCGACAACAAAAGAGAGTCATCCAAAACTGATCTATAGGTGTACAAGTGCACACCAAGAAATCTCAAGCTTCTTTGGAAAAACTCAAATTTGAATTTGGCTAAGCATGAGCCCACACACTAGCTTAAAAAAACAAGAGATCATGAGAGAGAGAGTGTTAGAAATCCTTACATTTTTGAAAAATGAGTGTGAGACCATGCTTGTTCAAAGTTAAATAACCCCCATTTCTTTGGTCATTTTACAAACTTGCACTTACCAATCTGTTTCTCTCTTAATTTGACTTTGGTTTATTGTGAGCTCATATTCTTTCATTAATACATTAAATAGGGTCTTTAGTGTGCAAGTGCATGCTAGAAATTCTTTGACTTTGTGTGTGCTTATTTTATGCATTTTAAATTATTTTCACTATATATTTTCATGTTTTGTTTTCTCATATTCACAAAAGGAGCTTTGTTTTTTAATTTCCTATTTGCTTGTCTTTTTTTGTACTTTTTCCTTCTATTTGTGTTTTGATATTTGTAATTTTCTTTGTTTTTCTCAAGTTGTTAAAGGAGATGTAGTAGAGATTGTTTGGGATTATGGAAAATCAATTGCAAAGGGAAGAATAGAATCTTTAGATGCTACTTGCATTTATCACTATGCTTCTTTAAGAGTTAGATGTGTTTTGCTTTGCATTATTAAGGTGCTTAACTCGAATTACTCCCCCCTTACAGGTGAGTTGGATGTTAGTGGGTTTTCTATATAGAAGTAGAATCAACTGATATATCTCTAATAGAGATATTTCCTACCAAAATCTTTTAGGGAAATACAATTGGAACACAAAGGAATAATGATGAAGATGTTATTCCACAGAAGATAGAGAGTAAAAATTATTTCCAGAGGCAAGAATATCCCTAATTCTGGTTGTTCTTTTATAGATATAAATACTTGTAAAATATGGTATAAAGCTCTTGTGAAGATAGTGGATGCTATACATGCAATTGTGGCTGAGGGACTAGTTATTGTTGTAAACCCTCAAGATGCTCTACACAACATAACTTTAGGGTGGGATTATATTAGAATCTCAATCTCTTCTTTTGTTGATGTTTCAAGTAAGTTGGAAATAGGTAGTCTAGTTCGATGGAAATTATCCCAAACTCTTTTTGGTAATAGTATACCATCTACCATACTAATAAGCACTTGCATTTCTTCTTCACATTATTGAAAATGAAAATATATATTTATCAGATGAGCTATTAAGAAGCAACTAAGCAAATAGAAATCAAATACTAAGGATTTAATAAGTGGAGGTCCTTTAGGAATGATGGGGAATAAAAAAAACAGTTAATCGAAGCATAGACAGTGATCAAAGATAAAAAATACAAGAATCAAGAATCTAAAAACTTGTATCAACAACAACCTTGAGGACAACAACATTTAGAATACAACCATTACTCAACTCAGATTTTTTGAACATCACCATCGACTAGAGAACGCAGATGCTCATAGTGAGGATGCACACGACTTTATACAACACAATTAGAGGTAAGCCACAATTACTTTACAACAATTTAACACAACAAAAACTCGTAAAAAGAGTAGCCATAGTATGTATTCCTATTCGATCCCAAAGTTGGTGACCAATGACCTTGTTGAAGACTAATCAACTTTACCGAGCTGAATATTATGTAACAACATAAATACCAATACATAAATTGTGTTAGTTTACACTACATGATTTTACAACTACACAATATTTCTTTGAGAAGAACACAACAACAACAACAAAACCATAAAAACAAATTTAAGAAAATGATAACTCAAGAAAACTCTAGCACAACATCGAATGTACAAACACAACCTTAATCCACTCAAGAAACAAGAGCAAGATCAAATACAAAAAATACGAGAAGAGAAGAAACAACTCCATCAAAAATTAGAAGTAGACAAGCAATAGAAGGCTCAAGCTTAAATCAAAATCCTTAAAACTATATTTAAGACTTTCAACAAAATGACCTAAGCTACACCAATTGGCAAACCAAGTATTTATAGCATATGTGATCATGGGATGAAATTTAGATATACTGTCACTATGGATCTTTGGAACCTTGGGGGATAAAATAGCCACTAAAGACTCTCTCATCAAGCAATTGCCCTTTTTTCAGTTGGCTTAAGGGAAGAGAAATAAGGTGCTTTATATGTGGTATCGGAGCAAATGGCATGGGTTCGATTCCTATTGATTAATGGCTACTTAAAAATCAATTAATGGCTACTTAAAAATATAATATACCCTTAAGCAAAGTATATTCGTACCCCTAAATTTGAAATCGTATGTATTGAGCATCCATGCATATGTCTTTCCTCTTGTGTGGAGTATCCATGGATGAAGGTATCCACCATGGAACTGCGGTACAGGTGGATGACTACTTGCCTCACATGAACTTCCTCTTGTGTGGAGTATCCATAGATGAAAGTATCCACCATGGAACTGCGGTACAGGTGGATGACTACTTGCCTCACATGGAATAGTTGGTTTACACAATGGAAGGATTGATAAATTTAGTGCAGAAATGGAGATACTTTGGGGCATAAATGGAGATAAAATAACTACTAAGGGCTCTCTCATCAAACAATTGCCCCTTTTTTAGTTGGCTTAAGGGGAGAGAGATAGAGTGCGCTACAACAACATCAACACAACCAATGCTGAGGAAGACACAATCAACCAAAATTTAGACTTAGATCAAGATTTACCACCACTCAAAACTCCTGATTACGGAGATTACAACACCGACAACTTTCAGTCTTATCCAACTTCTCCAGAAATTGAACCATCACCAACCGTAGAAAGATGGCACTCATCAACCCAGCAACACCCTATTGCATCATGATTACATATCCAATCTTCACCGATAGCAAAACTGAAGATGCAAAAGACATCTCCAGCAATTCAACCAAATTATATAAGTCAATCAGCAAGAAGACAACAAAGAACTTCTATTCCTTTTCACACTTAAAAGAAAAGCATTAAAATGGTATTATAATCTTGATGAAAACTTAAGTTTCAAGAAAACGTTAAGCGATTCAAAGAGAAGTATCAACTCGGTAGCACAACAACTAAATACCTAGAATATCTCAAAAGCATCAAATAAGGCAATAAAGTCGATCTCAACTGAATCATCCTGAAGAGAACAAGCAATCAAGATCCTCAACTTCAAAATGAAGATTTCCAACACCAAGATTTGAAAGAAAAGACAACACCAGCACACATGAAAAAACAACAAGAACATTCAAGCATCAAACTTGAATAGTTTAAACCGATGCATCAACAAATTCCACTCCAAGAACAACTAGATCTACAACAAGAAGGATCACGATTTACACCAATACTCAACCTTGAAGAACCAGCTCAAGATAATAACCTTGGAACACCTGAAGAACCAAAAGAACTTCACATTGCCCAAGAGCTTGATGAAGATTTTAAAGCAAAAGCAACCCAACTACTTGACACTTATTA
>NW_003314342.1:71430-77512 GCF_000143415.4 Selaginella moellendorffii
ACAGAATTTAGGTAACTTTCATCGTACTCAAGATGGCAAAAGACAAAAACTGCTACGAAGTACTTGTCTTGTGCAACAATACCAAATCAATATTCAACCTTTGACAAGTGCAAGCAATTTGTCTTGAGGACAAGACCATATTCAGTCGTGGGAAGAAAACTGTACAAATAAGAAAGAGACAACATTTTATGATGATGTGCAAACCCAGAAGAAACACAAGATCTACTTGAAGAAGCCTATTGTGGACAAGTAGGAGGACATTTTGCTAAAGAAATTGCAGCTCAAAAATTTTTACAAGCAGAACTTTGGTGGCCAACACTTTGGCACAACTAAGCCAAGTTCTGTAAAAAATGCAACATCTATCAATGAACCAAGTATGCACCAAAGAAATAAACTCAAGAACTTCATGGACAATAACCTAGATGGACAACATCTACTACTACCTTACAATAGCAAGAATACCAAGTTGATATTCAACCTCCAACAAGCGCAAGCAATTTGTCTTGAGGACAAGACCATATTCAATCGTGGGAAGAAAACTGTACAAACAAGGAAGAGACAACATTTTACAAAGATGTGCAAACCCAAAAGAAACACAAGATCTATTTTAAGAAGTCTATTGTGGACAAGTAGGAAAACATTTTGCTGAAGCAATCACAACTCGAAAAATTTTACAAGCAGAACTTTGGTGGCCAACACTTTAGCACAACTAAGCCAAGTTCTGTAAAAAATGCAACATCTATCAATGAACCAAGTATGCACTAAAGAAATAAACTCAAGAACTTCATCCAAAAATTCCACTCAAACCTTTTCAATAATGAGGACTCAACTTTGTTGGTCTACTTATGATAAGCTCCAAGCAAAACAAGTACATTCTAATTGCAATAGACTATATGACAAAATGGGTTGAAGTTCAACTAATAAAGACTGCTACAACAAAGAACACAACAAAGTTCATTTAAGAAAACATCATCACAAGATATGGCTTACCTTGAGAACTTGTCACTAATCAAGGAACACACTTCATCAATGAAACCATCAAGATTCTAACTCAAGAATTCACTATCTAGCACAAGGCTTTAACAGCGTACTACCCTCAAGGCAACGGTCAAGCAGAGTTTACAAACAAGACACTCATAAACATCCTCATAGAAAATTGTGAAAATAAATCAGAAAGACTGGGATGATCACATCTACGATGCCCTATAGTCATATCAAACTGCATATAAGGTTTCAACAAATTCGACACCATTCAAGTTCACCTACGGCCTTGAAACTTTGACACCACTTGAATATATCGTTCCATCACTATGAATGGCAATACAATACGAAATCAACCAAGAAGAATTGATCTTCATATGATGGTTGAGGCTAACTATTATCAAACAGTTTTTTTGATAGAGTTATGCAATCTTATGTGCGAGGCACTACTATGATGATGTCCTATGACTAAGGAGGAACATGAGATGCATGTGCCGCTATTGAGGGAGAACAAGCTGTATTCTAAACTGTCAAAGCGTGATTTCTTCTTGGAGGAGATCACCTATCTCGGACATGTGGTGCCACGAGATGGTGTGTGGGAAGATCCTCAAAAGACTCAGATAGTCATTGACTAGCTTGTTCCCCCTACTGTGCATGGGTTTCCTTGGTATGGTGGGAGTCTTTTGCCGGTTTGTGAAGGACTTCTCCTTGATTGTTGCTCCTTTGATGGATATTCTTTGAAACACCACCAAGCATGCTTAGTTGGTGTGGGGTGAAAGCGTCAAGAAGCATTTGAGCGGCTAAAACAATCATGTATATTCTACAGATATTTGCTTGTGATAACTTGTTCACAAGCAAATATCTGTAGAATATACATGATTGCATATATTCCATAGCTCACACTATGGAGTCTATGCATTCAGAGGGTATGGCTCATGAGTCCTTTTCTCTTTCTGATCCTAGTGAGGCCATGGGTGTCAGTGTGGACCAAGGAGAGAATGTATCTACTCATGTTCTAGCTGACACTACTGTCACTAAGCTTTCTGAAGGAGTGAAGAAGAATTGTATCAACTCATCTAAGCTGTACAGTTGTTTGTGCAATGAGTTGTGCATAGCCAAGTGCTTAGTGTCCTCCTTGACTCTGGTGCTACGCATACTTTCATTAACAAGGCTAGTGATAAGGGTATAGGAGCTGTCTTGGTGCAAGACTGCTGTCTTATTGCCTACATAAGCCACAAGTTTGACACAACTTAGCTGAACTGCCAACTCGGGATAGGAAGTTGTATGTTGTAGTTGTTGCAGTCAAAGAGTGGAGGCATTATCTGTATGGTTTGGATTTTTCATGTGGATAACTTTACCACTTGTCACTCTTTTTACTCACCAGATGGAGCTTCAAGGCTGGCTAGCTCATTGACTGGAGTTTTTGCAGGAAATGGATGTGCAGATTCCAAACCACCAGAGTTTAGCTATGGGGTTTAAGGTGACGAAAACCGGGGATTCCCGAGTAAAAGTCAAAGGGTAATTTTGACTGCAGATTACTCGTGAATTCGGAAGATGATTTTTAAAGAAAAGTTGCTAGGTTTTCTAAGATCTACAAATTTTCTTTAAGGCAATTTTCCTGTTTCTAAAAGGAGCAGACGGTAAAGGTAGTTGTTTCTCCATTGTCTAGGATGGTGAACTCTATTTTGTTTGGGAAGCTCTCCAATGGTTTGCTAGATGAAATTAAGGAGCTTGCTGACTTTGACTGCTTTGTAGTGAAGGCATGTGCAGTTGTTTTGAAGTGGGACGCCTCTTCCAATGCAATTGTGCTTCCTTCAATGCACGAAATGGTTTCTGTTATGATCTGTCATACAAGGATAGAGATCTAGTCACCCTAGACTATGTTACACCACCTCTTGAGGTTCCTCACCACCCAACCACCCCCCGAGTTACCTCAAAAGCTCCATTGTGCCGTTGCTCTATTGTGAGCTCTAGGGTAGATTAAGTCCTTTACCCTAACATGCCTTGAGCCTCCCTTTGACTGATGTTGACCACGTGGTCAAAGCTGGCACCTAACAATTCTCCCCCCCCAACAAAGTCCTTGTCCCAAGGACAAATTGTACCAGTGATCACCCTTTCTGGGGAACCCCACTCAAGCTCCTGGTCCATCTTCCACAGCAGTATATATCAAGGAGGCATTAGGCCCATCACTCTGAGATAGTACATTTTTCAACTGGTTGACATAAAATACCAGATGAATTTTCACCCCAACTGGCAGCCGTTTGTTGGCACCCCAATAAGCCGCTTTACCAATGCGCTCCAGCACTTCATATGGACCAACATATCGATGGGAAATTTTGTCACTCTTCTTTGTCCTTAAAGGCACCAAAGTGTTCTACTGCTCACTTGATGAAAAGATCACTCACACAAAGACGAGATCACCCACCTTATATTCTTGGAGCAAACTTCTTTGTTTTATCCTGAGCTGCCTATAAATTCCGTTTGCACACCACTAGAATCTCATCAAGTTTCGTGGCTAAATTAGTTGCCTTTGAATGAAGCTTTTCTTGAACATCCTTACTCAAATGCAATTCCAACTCCACTGCTATTTGAGGATGCCTTCCAAACATAGCAAAGTAAGGACTTAGTTTGGTTCCACTGTGTTGGCTATTGTTGTAGGCAAATTGCACCAATAAAAGATATAAATCCCACTATCCTTGCCTTTGACTAATGCTATAGCGTAATATATTGTCCACCACCTGATTCACATGCTCGGTTTGCCCATCTGTTTAAGGATGATCTCCACTTGAGAGTTTCAAAGTCACTTGCATAGCCTTTGCAAAGCTTTTTCAAAATCCACTAATGAACTTTGAATCTTGATGGTTAACAATGTCTTCCAGCAAACCAAAATCAGGAAAAACCTTCTCTAAGTAAACTGCAGCCAAGTCTAAGGCAGTGACACTCTTCCAAAGAGCCAACAACCACATATACTTCCTCAAATGATCCACTATGACCCATACTTGCTCCTTTTGCCTCTATGTTCGTGGCAAATAAGTGATGAAGTCCATAAAAATACTACACCAACGGCTCTGAGGAATAAGTAAAGGTTGCAAAAGCCCCCCTGGCTTCTCCCGTGGCACCTATACCCACTGACAGAGCTCACATGACTTACAATACTCGAGGATATTAGCTTTCATATTCCTTTAATAGAAATTGTGCTTAATCAACTCATATGTCTTCTTCCCCCCAAAATGATAGGCCTCTAGACAATCATGATAGTGAAATAAAACGTGAGTAATTAACACATCCACCCGTAATAAATACACATGGCCATTATAATAAAGAATCCCATCCACCAATTCCATTTGGGCTTGCAATGAGACCACCTCAGCATCCTGAGCCTGAGCATACTCAACCAACTGCCCAAACTCGCTAACCACCTTACTCAAATGATGACAAAACCATGTTTGTAATGCCATCACATAGCGTAAAGCATCCGCTACCACATTCGATTTTCCCAGACAATGCTTAATAGGTGGAAAAGGTGTGTAGTTAAGGCATTGACATCGCTAGCATTTGTGTTAATGGAAGTAGCATTGTTAATTTAAGTGATGAGGATTTTCCTTAGAGCTTGATTTTCCATGTCATTTTTCTTGTTAGTGTTTTAACTTTACATTGGATCTTGAAAGTGGTTGAAGAAGAGTGTTAATGCAATGTGGATATCCAAAGATATAGTCTTCATGATCAAGGTTTAGATGTTCATTTTGCATTTACGGATCTCGATGTTGAATGTCGGAAATATGAGCAAAAGATGTTCGAGGCTTAAACATACTATGAGTCATGAGCATTGGTGTTAAGGTGAACCTATGTCAAATTGTAGGTAAGAAGAAGTTGGTTAAGTTTTGAAAGTTTGCATTCTTGGATTGAGAGTCATTCTTTCTCTAGGATGGAAAATTTTTCACAAATTTTCTTAGACTTTTCCAATGATTATTGATCACTTTGCCTGAAAACCATTTCGTTTTCCTAAGCTAATACATACTAGTGAAGGGGTTAGAGTTGACTTTGGTTGGCTTAAACATTAGTAGGTAGTTTATATGATACACCTGAAAGGGATGTTGATTTTTGGGGCTAAAGCAATTGAGTGGGATAGAGTCTGGAGTTAGTATAGAAAAGTGGCTGTTGTTCTTTTCTAAAAAGGGTGACCCTTGTGCCTTTCTTCTATAGTATTATGTTTGGTGGTAAGTTGCATTTTGCATTTCGTTAAACTCTATAAAAGTAGTGAGCTTTCACTAATCTTGCCTTGGTTTTGATAGCCTTGTATGTTGGCTAAGGATAGTAATGTCCAACTTAGTTCTTTGAGGTTGAGATGTTGGTACCCGTACTATAGCTTTGTCTATGAGGAGGTTATGTACTGATATGAGTCCATCTCATGGTTTTCACTTTAGTTTCGATTAAATATTGATCATATATAGCTAGCCTCTTCAAGGCATACTCAAAGCTATTAGCTAGACAAGTTGGTGAACTTATTGCGTCTAAGCTGGATTCGAGTAATCATTTAGTTCGTGCTTGTTCATGAACCAATATCTCATATCTGGGGTATTACGTTCATGTTGGACAAGTATATGACTTGATGGCATAAGTTTAGTGTTGGGTCTTGTGAAGGCAAGTTGAAACAGTGATCGTTAGTTGCTTGCGACTAGTGATTGCTTGTAGACTTTGTCGAAGACTATTGACACCTGCATCACTTGATAAAGATTTATTAGTGATGAGTTTGCTTTACCAGGATAGTGTTACGGAGGATCGTGTCGTTAGACTGACATGGGTTTTCCATGTTAGCATGTCGACTCTACCTCTGTCGATATCATTTAGTTATATATAGTCTATAGTGTTAGATTTCATTGAGTTTTGGATGTGGTGATTCATTCCTTGATGAAGTATTATCTGTAATTGAGTTTTGCTAGAGGATTAGTCTCGGATACTAACTAAGCTATCTTCGACTTTGGTTAGCTTAGATGCTAGAGAGTTTTGAGTGGTGATTCACTCGTGTTTTCTTCTAGCTTTGTTATGGTGTTCATGGCATTGAAGTGATGCTTTGTTGATGTTGAAATTTGAGTGAAATGAG
>NW_003314342.1:77612-98200 GCF_000143415.4 Selaginella moellendorffii
TTCCTTGAAAAAGTGAATTAGTCATGGATTATGCTATTATTATAAAAAGAAAAGTTAGTGATCGGTATTGAAGTGATTGAATCCTTGTTGGATTTCAGTTGAGATATATTGATCATTGATGATTTTTCTTGTGTTTGTTATGAAGTGAGTTACGTCTTGCTATAGATGGATTCATGGAAGATCATTTGGTAATCACTTGTTGAGCATAACTTTGTTGTGTTTGGCTTTTGGATTGATGTAAACATATTCTTCATTAGCTTTCGCATTATGAAGTTTAGCTTATGGAAGTGTTGAAGAGGATATTGTGGGTTGTACCATGATTTTTTCTTTAGCATTGAAGTTGGTTCATGCAAGACTTATGATCATTATTAAGCAAGACTTAACTATAGGCTTCTTTGAGCTTTTGGTTCTTTGAGTTTTATGCTCATTGCTTTATTTGTTAGAAGTTGTTAGGGAAGGCATTTTGGCTTGTTAGCTTCGATATTGAAATTAGTTTTTGCATCAAACAATCATTGGTGAAGATTGACTATCATCTAAAATAGTTGATTATCTTTGTCAAAAGGTTTTGTTTGATTGTTGTTGATATAGAATGATTCACTGTTCTTCGGGATGGTAGATTCTTTTTTCAATGATGATTATGCATATCTTCATTGATAGGATGATTGGTGTTTTTTCATGATAGTTAGTTGTTCTCTTTGATGGCTTATGGTTTTTCACAAAACCACATGTTCCTTGTGGTTTGCTTTGGATTGGTCTCTTGGGTTTGAGACATTAGTAGGATGTTGCTAACACTTGCTTAAGCAATTCTAGTTCCTTTGTATTGTTAATCAAGATTTAGTCAGATTAGCTGGTGCAATAGTTGGCATGAATGAGTGTTTGTTGGTTTTCCCACATTCATTCTGTTCTATTGATTATTGCTTGAGTTAGTTTTGATAGATTAGGATGTTATTTCCTTCGGGTGATACATTCGCGAACATTGTGCTTGTTGGTTCATGATACTTTGTGTTCTTTCAGTTATCTTTTGTAAGTTGTTTAGCATGCTATTTGCAATATTTGATAGTTAAGTTTTATCATTAAGTTTCCTTGATGATACACTGATTATTGAATTTTGTTGGATAATAAATCCTATGTTTTCCAGCTATAGTGCTCTTGGTGGTTCCTGTCCTATAATACTAGTTTATCAGATAATAATTTACTTAGAATACTTTTTATGTTCTAATCTAAAATATAGTTACTGATAATTAAGTCTCTAAGCTATCATTGTCTATGACTTTGATATTGTCCATCTATTGATCTTTGAGTTTGGGCCAGTATAGGTAGACTAGCTTCGGCACTTCGTGTGCATGATGAAATCTCTAGTCATAGGGTGTTATGATCCGGTGCAAAAAGACAAAGATCTAGCCGCCCTAAACTATGCTACGCCACCTCTTGAGGTTCCTCACCACCCAACCACCCCCGAGCTACCTCAAAAGCTCCATTGCACCACCGCTCCACTGTGAGCCCTAGGGTAGGTTAAGTCCCTTACCCTAACATGCCTTAATATACCCTTGAGCCTCCCTTTGAGTGACGTTGACCACATAGTCAAAGCTGGCACCTAACAATTCTTCCCCCCCCCCAACAAAGTCCTTGTCCCAAGGACGAGTTGTACCGGTGACCACCCTTTCTAGGGAATCCTGCTCAAGCTCCTAGTCCATCGTCCACAGCCGTATACATCAAGGAGGCATTGGGCCCGTCACTCTAGGATAGTACACCCTTCAATTGGCTGACATAAAATACCGGATGAATTTTCACCCCAGCTAGCAGCCGCACCCGATAAGCCGCTTTACCAATGCGCTCCAGCACTTCATATGGACCAGCATATTGATGGGAAAGTTTATCACTCTTCCCTGTCCGTAAAGGCACCAAGGTGTTCCGCCGCTCACTTGACGGAAAAATCATGCGCACAAAGACGAAATCACCCACCTTATATTCCCAGAATTGGCGATGCTCATTGGCAAACTTCTCCGCTCTATCCTGAGTTACTTGCAAATTCCATTTGCACACCACCAAGATCTCATCAAGTTCTGTGGCCAGATCAGTTGCCTTGGAATCAAGCTTATCTTGAACATCCTTACTCAAATGCAATCCCAACTCCACTACTGTTTGAGGATGCCTTCCAAACATGGCAAAGTAAGGACTTAGCTTGGTTCCACTGTGTTGGCTATTGTTGTAAGCAAATTGCACCAACGGAAGATATAAATCCCACTATCCTTGCCTTTGACCAATGCTACAACATAGCATATCCTCCACCACCTGATTCACACGCTCGGTTTGCCCATCCGTCTAAAGATGATCTCCACTCGAGAGTTTCAAAGTCACTTGCATAGCCTTTGCAAAGCTTTTCCAAAATCCATTGGTGAACTTTGAATCTTGATCACTAATAATGTCCTCTAGCAAACCAAAATCAAGAAAAACATTCTCCAAGTAAACCGCAGCCAAGTCTGAGGCAGTGACAGTCTTCTGAAGAGCCAACAACCGCACATACTTCGTCAATCGATCCACTATGACCCATACTTGCTCCTTTTGCCTCTGTGTTCGTGGCAAACAAGTGATGAAGTCCATAGAGATACTACACCAACGACTTTGAGGAATAGGTAAAGGTTGCAAAAGTCCCCCCGGCTTCTCCTGTGGCACCTTAACCCGCTGACAAAGCTCGCATGATTTACAATACTTGAGGATATCAACCTTCATATTCCTCCAATAAAAGTTGCGCTTAATCAACTCATACGTCTTCTTCCCCCCAAAATGACCGGCCTCTGGACGATCATGATAGTGGAATAAAACATGAGTAATTAACGCATCCACCCGTGGCAAATACACATGGCCATTGTAGTAGAGAATCCCATCCACCAATGAGAAAGGAGCTTCCATCTGGTCTCGCAAAGAGGCCACCTCAGCATCCTGAGCCTGAGCATGCTCAACTAACTACCCAAACATGCTGACCACCTTACTCAAATGATGACAAAATTGTGTTCGCAACGTCGTCACATGACGAACACGAGATAAAGCATCTGCCACCACATTTGATTTTCCCGGACGATGCTCAATAGGAAACTCCCCAAACTCCATGAGTTTGACCATCCAATGAGCTTGCCTAGTGTTCAACTCCTTCTGTGTGAAAAGATACACAAGAGGTTTGTGATCTGTCAACACCACGAACACTGCACCATAAAGATAATGCCGCCACGTCCGCAAAGCATGAACAATAGAGAGTAACTCTTGCTCATATGTGGAATAGTGTTGCTCCGCGGAATTCAAAGTTCGACTCTCATATGCAATAGGCTGTCCCTCTTGCATGAGAACGCCTCCCAGTGCATAACCACTCGCATCACATGTCACCTCGTAAGGTTTCGATGGATCAGCAATGCGAAGCACTAGAGTCTCGCTCAACAATCGTTTCAGTGCCACAAAACTCTCCTCTTGTAGCTTCTTCCACTCGAATGGCACATTCTTGTGTAACAACCACGTCAGAGGAATAGCCACCTCTGCAAACTTATGTTGGAAACGTCGGTAGTAACTAGCCATACCAAGAAAACTGCGCAACTCGGCCACTGTAGTCGGTGTAGGCCAATTTTCCACTACAACCACCTTCCTTGGATCTGTCTTGACACCTTTAGATGTCACAATATGGCCTAGATATTCCACCTCCGACTTTGCAAATTCACATTTGCTCTTCTTCGCATAAAGTTTGTTGTCTCGAAGTAACAAAAGAACCTTGTGCAAATGCACCCTATGCTCCTCCATATTCTTGCTAAAAACAAGAATATCGTCCAAGAAAATCTCCACAAACTCATGAAGATAACGCTCAAATACCTCTGTCATCAACCGAGTAAATGTGGCAGGTGCATTCGTCAAACCAAACGGCATAACTGTAAACTCAAAATGTCCAAAGCTTGTGTTAAATGCCGTCTTGGAGATAGATGCATTATCCATTGCAATCTGATGATATCCACTCCTCAGATCAATCTTGGTAAACACTCGTGCTTCACCAAGCTTGTCTAGGATATCATCCACACGTGGCATTGGCATCTTGTCCTTCACTATCTTCTTGTTTAAAGCACGGTAGTCAATACACATCCACATTGAACCATCCTTCTTCTTCACAAGCAAGACTGGAGCACCAAACAGAGACTTACTTGGCTGAATAAATCCAAACTCAAGTAACTCCTTGACTTGTCGTTGAACTTCTTGCTCCTCCGTATAACTTAACCGGAATGGACACCGGTAAATGGGCCGTGTCCCCGGCTCCAATGTAATCCCATGCTCCACACCTCGTAATGGAGGCAACCCATGCGGAAGTTCATGTGGAAAAACATCAGAAAACTTGTCTAGTACATCCCGTATTACTGCTTCTCCCCCACATATGCCTTGGTCGCCCAAGTCACGAACAAACAGCAAGTAACTTGAAAGTGCTTTTCCATTACGACAAGCCCACTTCAAAGATGTAGCAGAGAGCATAACAACTGGTGGTTGAACGCCCTCGCCAAACCACACATCTTTAATGCCACTATACTCCAGCGAGATACGCTTAATGCTCCACTTTATTTCTGGATCCACCTTCACCAACCATGGCATCCCAAAAATGAGATCCATACGATGGATATCTGCGAGATAAAAAGTCTCCACAAGTGTGGTTTTGCCAACCAACACTTCCAGCCCCTCGACACAATCATCGAAGTGCTGAGTAAAGGTAGCTACACCTTCCACTGTGTATGGAAGAACTCTGCGTGCGACCAGGCCATGCTCCGCAATAAACTTTGCCGAAACAAAGTTGTCATCACTCCCACTATCCAGTAAAATCCGCATTGGATCGCCACGGAACACGCCCTCCAGCATTAAAGCTAATTCATGCGTATCCTCAAGCTCCATTTTGTTCCACACACAATTGAGTTGATGAGCAACGATCGAAAGTCGCTTCCTCCGACCAGAATGGTCGTTCTCCTCATCCTCACGCTGCAAAGTTTGCAACTTTTTAGTATCTGACTTATCGTGAGAAGAAGATTGGCCATTCTTCTTGTCCTGCTGTTTGTTCTTCAACTGCGGACAATCAGCCTTGTAGTGTCCAACTTCGCCGCAATGATAACAACCCTATCTATAATTCTTCACAAAGAACTTTTGCTTCTTGGACCCCTTTGCATCTGAGGTAGTCACCACCGACTTCAACTTGTGATGCTTGTTCCCATCCTTGTGTCCACGGCGATCATCACGACGATTCTCGACAGAAGGACTCTGCGAATGCTTGTGAGACTTGTGCTTGTCATTGTCAAGTCGATGAGCCGCATCAAAGAGCTCCTCCAAACTCTTTGTAGGCTGAGAATGACGCAAGTGTTGCCGCATGCTCTCACTATGTAGGCCATCAATGAAGTAGGACTTGTTCTAATCTAGATCCTTCATTGGAACACGACTAATCAAGTGAGTAAGTTTTTCAATATAATCCCTGAGCGTCATTTTCCCTTGCTGGAAATGGCGAAGTTCTGTACGAGCATTCTCCACGTCGTAATGAGGGGCAAAACATAAATGGAAAGCAGCCTCAAACTCATCCATGGTAGACACTGGTGGCTTCTTATCCGCAACACGGGACTCCTCAAGCCAATTCCACCATCGAAGACCTGCATCACACAAAACCATCGGAATAGCCACTAAAGCCTCTGCATCTGGAGTTCCTCTAGCAGCCAAGAACTTCTTCACATTGGCTAGCCAAGCGAGACACTCGTCCACACCACTATCACCGGAAAAAGTTGGAATCTTGAATCGATCTACCAAAGAAGGCTTACTTGGAGCGCTACCTCGTCTAGCCTCGAGTGCCTCAACACGCCCATGCATGGTATCCATCATGCCATGCATCTCGTCTTGCATCTCGTCTTGCATCTCTTGCTGATTGCGATTAAGGGCTCGTAGCTCATGAACCACATCCTGAATGGTCCAAATCTCCGCAGCTTCATCAGCACCATTGTCGGCACCACCATCGATAATAGGATTCCAGCATTCAGCTTGGTTGGCCATCGCAACCAACTCCTCTGATACCAATGTTATGATCCGGCGCAAAAAGACAAAGATCTAGCCGCCCTAGACTATGCTACACCACCTCTTGAGATTCCTCACCACCCAACCACCCCCGAGCTACCTTAAAAGCTCCACAGCACCGCCGCTCCATTGTGAGCCCTAGGGTAGATTAAGTCCCTTACCCTAACATGCCTTAATATACCCTTGAGCCTCCCTTTGACCGACGTTGACCACGTAGTTAAAGCTGGCGCCTAACATAGGGTAATTATTGTTGACTAGTCACATCACCTACCTCTCTGTTGATGGTCTTTATTCTGTTAAAAGGGTGTGACCGTGTAAACAACTCTAACTACCTGTTTACAGTAGTCTATCTAAACCTTACCGACATGTTTAGTTTCTTTGCTCATGAGGGTTGGCACTTTTGGCTTTTCTCTCTATGTCCTTGCGGGCAAGGACGTATCACACTTTTGTAAGCTGGGTGACACCCAGAGCAGCAAGGGTGGCTAACTCTATTGTTCATTTCCTTGTCGGCGATGACCAAAAGGTGTCTAAGCTGGTAGCACATCCGCGTTAGACAAAGAGGTTGCCTCTTAATTCATTTAAGTTGGTGCATTTCTCACATAGTGTGATCACTGTGAACTTTTTTTGGAGTTGTCTCCTTTGCAGTGGTTTAAACTTGAATATGCATCAAGGATGACATTAATCTTCCCTAGGGGGGGAGAGTGTCGCGAATGTGACTTTGGGTATCTAAAGTCACTTGTCGGCTAGTCCTTATGGACACTCTTTCCTTACTGCCACGATGGCAGAAGGTCAGTATTACTTGACCCTTTATTAGTCCCTCTTGTTCAAATGTTAGTAAACTGGACTTTGCATTTATACTTGGCCGGATGAGCATAAGGATGGAATTCTTAAGTGTCTATTTAGCCAAGCATACTTGGCTTGGCTTTTTAGTTCTCTTTTCCTCTGTCTTGCACTGGCTTGACAAAAACCCTTGCATATTGAGACTAGTCCCTCAATATTACTAAATGATAGCTTACCATGTTTACCAAACACCCTCGCTATCATGCCCTTTGTGTTAGTCTCCTTTCTGTCCTAAATATTATTTATGGAAAGTGTCTAGATTCGCTCATTTGGCATATTTGAGATTGTTCTGAACACAATGGTGTTCATCCTGTATCCAAATTTGCAATCTAGGGACATTCCATATTTAGTAAGTTTCAAGCTTGTCCCAGAGACTAACTCCTAATATTAAGGGAGGCTTGGGGTGAAAGCCCAAAGTGTGTGTTCCTCAAGGGAGGGGAGGGGGGGATATGGGGGGTTCCAAATGTATAGTAGGGATAATGGGTAGGTTGGGAATGGCCAACTAACTTGAGGCATAGTTTAGCTCCTACTTGCATGTCTGTCCTTGTTCTGCGTCCGGCTTGGGTCTAAGCCCAAGTTCCATTCCATGCTAGCTAGTGGAGTACCCATATCCTCACATTAGGCCACTAGTATGCCGAAATAGCACCAAACTCCGTTTGGCTCCATTTTGCGTGCTGGTCCTGGCATTGGGATGCTAGACTTCGTTTCTCATATCCTGTACAACCGGCTGAGAGAATGCTGCTGCTGCAAATGGTCCATTCCTGTTTGAGAATGCCATGTGAAGGACAAAGGTCGGTGCCAAGGAAGGATCCACCGAATGGTTGCTGTTGATATCTAGAGCAGTGGCAGCAGCGGCTGTAGGCACAAAAAATCTCATTGGAGCCAAAGGCTTTGCACTTGCCTTTGGCACCATGTCAAACAGTGGAGGAGAGTCCAATGATGTCTTGGATGGTGTTACACTACCTTTGTTGAATGCATCGACATATCTGCAAAAACCTCATGAGATTGGAGTGCTGCGAATGACCAAAATGGTACCTTGATCTAACGTTTTGACGTGTGCAAGCTGCGTACTGGTTACTGCTTGGAGGCATTGGTGGGATTCCACTCACAACCAGTTGCAGCCTTTCCGGAGTTGGCTGTGGTCTCTCAGGCAACATGGAAATAGGAGTGCCATTCTCCTCCACACATGAGATGAGCCTGTTTGCCATGGGAGGAGGAGCCAACGGAAGCTCTAGCACTTGTGCCTCAGCTCGTTCTTCAACCCAGCGCTTTAGTGTCTTGTCATATCTAAACTTGTTGCTGTTGCCAAGCTTTGCCTGCATCACATACTAACCATCAATCAGCTAGCGCTCTTTCCAAAGCTTCTACAAACCTCCTTCGAAAGTGTTTTTATGAAGCCCATCACTCTTTGCACAAAAGAAGTAAAGACGCCTCTATTTGGTGTTCCTTTCACTGGACTAATGATCTGATGAAAGAATACAAGTCTTAATTGAAAGTACACAAGAGCAAGTCGAGTTACTGTTAGGGTATGGCCACCAAGAGAGTGAGAGAGAGAGAGGGAGTATTTTGGTCCTTGGAATATTCCCCATCTTCCTTATATAAAACCCTTGCCCCACAAGGGCAAAAGGGGGAATTTTGAGGAGAGCATTGAAACATTTCTCATGTTTGAGTGAGTGTTGGGGAGGTGCCCCTCCTTCCCCCAACAAATGGTGAACCCAGATGCACAACACTTTCTAAGGTATTATTTCTTTCTTTTTCTTTTGGCCACAGAATTTGGGAACCAATTTCTTGTTTATCTTGTGGTTGTTTTGTTGGATCTTAGGCTTGTTGAGTAGGTTTGGAACTCCTCTTTCCAGCAAGGTATGGCACTCATCAAGCCATGCAGTATTTGAAGAGATATAGTGTTTTTTGGCTCAGTCAGATGAACAATTTGGCGTTTTCACTTTCTTGCCTGGATCCATGGCCCAATTTCTCAAGGTAGTGCATTTGGGCTTGTAGATTTGGCCTAGATCTATGAGTAGTGGTGATTCTTGGCGCTAGATTTGGGCAAATTGATGGCATGCAAAAGTATTTTCTTCTCCAGCTACATTGGGTCATCTCTATAGCAGGAATTTGTGCTTCTTCGGGCTTTGTTTTGGATGTTGTTTGTTTCTAGAGGTGCTCCTGGTCCTGGGCTTTCCAAAAATACCAACAATGCCTTAATATCGATCTACATCAGTGACATATACATGTTTTTCCACAATATTGGTGTTTTGGGCTACCTCTTCTTGGATTTCGGGGAATATTGAGGCAACTTCTTCACAAATTCTTGTGGTAGAGGGTAGACGGGACTGAGCCCTTTCCAACAACCCCACCAACAGTCAAAATGGAGAAGGATCGAGACTAGAGGACTCATTTTTCTCTTTCAGGCTAAACTTTGTTAGGAGTTCCTTGGGAACGAAGCATTCTTTAGAGAGCAGGAGTAAGTGTAGGAATAGGAGCAGGAACAGGAGTTGGCGCAAAGGTAGGAGTCGGGTTTGGAGTAAGTGCAGGAGTAGGAGTGAGAGCAGGGGGTTACTAGTTCAAGGTTATAGGTTCCTAGTTACTGGTTACTAGGTACTTGTTATCAGTTACCGGCTACTCTGAGAGGTTAGTGCTTACTCTATGGGTCAATGGTTATGTGTGCTTGAGGCCTACATCTTCCATTTTCACCCTTATTTCTCTTCGTCACAGGCATTTTGGGCAGCTTTGAGCAACTTGAGCACTAACTTACAATCTTCTTGCTCCTGTCAACCCAGTTGCCTTGACTGGGCATTTGTAGTGTTCATGGTATTTGATGCCAGTACAAACTAGACGTGCGCACCCTTTTACCATACCTCAAAGCCCTAAGGTACGGAGTTAGCTTTATAACATCCAAAGGCAGCTTAGGTACAATACAACACCTTCTCAAGCCGAGTCCTCTTCATCCTCAGTAGATTCCAGTGACTTCAATTTACGAGCTGTGGCACAGCCACCTTTAGCTCGACCTCAGCTCCATGTGCTGTAGAGGGGGAGTGATCTGCCGACCTTCTCAAATGTTGGAACAGTCTCTCCAACATTGCATATCAGTTGCTTTGATTACTACTGCACCACAAACATGATCGTTGATGATGATCGTATGTGCTGTGACTTCTTGCAGTCTCTTGAAGGCAAAGCAGCAACTTGGGTAGATTCTCTCCTCCCAGACGACCGGACAGACTTCCAGACACTACTTGCTTTTTTCAGAGAACACTGCGTTGAAGAAAAATCCACAAATTGGCTACTTGTTGGCCTCTTTTCGTTCCGGCAGGGTGCTCACGAGTCTGTTCCGGACTACATCACCTGGTTTTGAGCATACTGGAAGCAGTGTTGAGATCACAAAGTGGTCCAAGATGAGCAATAGGGGATCATGGCATTCACAGCGGGTCTGCGTGGGAACTTGCTGCGGAAACTTCTTAAGAAGACATTCAGGTCTTGCCACGAGGCATTTTCATTTGCCACAAAGTTGGAAAGAGAGCTTCTTGTCAACTTGGGGATTGCTGGAGTTGATTTCGACCAAGCCATCACCCTATCAAAGTCACCTTGTGTAGCTGTTCGCCTGTCCACAACAAAGCCCGTCGCTATTGAGCATACACCTTCGGCTATTAAGAACTTTGCCAACGAGATGCAGCAGCTGAAGGAGATCATTCTTCAACAGCAATCACACTATGACAAACTGCTCCAAGAGCTGGTGGAGCCAAGGAAAGAGGCCGCTACAGCTCAGGAACACAGATTTAAGTCCCGTTGGTGCACTCACTGCGAGACAAACACACACAACACATAGCACTGCTGCAAGCTTCACCTTGAGCTTTGGCCTCCATCTTCTCAATGTGTCCAACAACATCCCTTCGGTGATAATTTCACATCGTCTCAGGGTCTAGAGACATATGAGGAGCAGTTGGAGCAACAAGCAATTGAGGCAGCCCCTTCGTCAAGCAAAGGCAAGGCACCAGCTTCATCGGTCAATATGATTTTGGTAGCTGAGGAACTTTATAGGCAACAGTAGCAAACCGCAGCCACTCGAGCCCAAGCGAAGAAGAAGGTAGCCACTCAGCCCAGCATCAGTTGAGAGTGAATCTTTGTTGGCACCAAATCCAGTGACACAGAGGGTGGCTTGTAAGCTCCTCTTCAATTCACTACTCTCTTCCCCTCCTGAGATCTCACCAATAGCTATTCTTGTTCTGGAGCTGGTTCTTCAACAGCTGGTTGACACTCCCGTCACCTTTTCACTCCAAGAGATGTTGTGTCTTGTCCCGAGATTCGGCCAGCGTTTAGAGGAGTTTGCACAGTCAGGAACACCAGAGAGCACTCTCAAGAGGACTCCTCAAGATGTGCACATTGTTGACATGCCAAGATACAGTGGAGATCCTAGTCCATTCTTCGTCCCGGTGCAGATTAGTACTTCCTCTTGTAGGGTGGATGCTTTGGTTGACTCTAGTTCTGGAAACAACATTATCTCTCTTGAAGCTGCCCTTTCAGCACAGATACAGATCATTGAGAGCTCCTCCATCGTGCTCAAGACCTTTGCCAACCACACCATTCCTCTAGCGGGCATTTGCTGTGGTGTAAGGGTCTCAGTGCAGGGTGTTATTTCTAAGGTAGATTTCCTTGTGGTTGACTACCAACATCTTGGAACATCCTCTTTGAAGGACTCTATCATCCTTGGCCGCTCACAGCCCATTGCACCATTGACAGTGCACAAGACAAGATGGAAATTAGTGATGAAACCCATAACACCACCTTTTTCAACAACCACGGCAAAGCTCTTTCTCAACAAGCCCAGCAAGCTCAGACTAAGATGGCCTCCACACCACACTTCCCTCCCGGCTCACAGAGGTTTTTCTTGAGTTGGCGATGGAGTTGACCATCTATATGACGGATGCTTTTTCATGCAATATGATTGACATGGTTGGAGGTGAGACAAATAGCCTGAGACATCTCTCAACTTCACTCTCTTTATTTGAGAGTAAGGCCAAGCCTCTAGACAAGCCCTCTTTATTTATAGAGTATAGGCCCCCATATCCAGCTTTTCGGAGTGTTTCTCAATAGAGGAAGGGCTCCTTGATTCATTTCTTGCATGGGACCAACTCTTTCTTATGGAGCTTGATGACACAGTCATGTAAGCCATAAATTTTTCCTTTCCAATTTGCCAACTTACCTCGTCTATCCGTCCAACACTACCTTGGCTTTTGCTAAGTTCCCTCGCCAAGGTTCCCGCCTATGGTACCAGCTCCTACTTGGTTCTACTTGGTTTCAGCTACTCACTGCATGAGCAACAGAGTGTTAGCCATCCATCCATGGACTCCCAAATCTCTCCCAATCCCCCTCCCCGGGTTAGACTGGACTTAAAGTTCGGCTACACTCCCCGCAAGCATAAGCAGCCAAGCACACCAAACTTCCAAATTCCTAACATCCCTTGGTACCACAAGACTTGATTATGGGACCCTCTAAATCCCAAGTCTTGGGTGCAACACTTATTTCGAGACGCCGGGGCGAAACACCGTGGTCTAACGGCCTGGTATGGGTACCTCTACCCCCCCACTTCCATCCCGAAGGGAAGGTCCAAGCCCCTAGGAAGGGTGAGGACCAATGAGCTGCATGGTAGTCAAGTGGGGCACCACTCCACATGAGCCGGGAGCACCGCAGTCGATTTCCCTTTTGGGAGTAGGAGCTGCTCTTGAGCACTTCCTTGGATGGCCCCTCCGGCACCAACCAAGTCCATGCTCACTCCCACCCAAGGCCCCTCGGTCCCAGTCTCAACCTCAAGTCAGTTTGGAAGCCCCACTGAAGAGTTCCTTCAAAACTGGTTCCTAGACCTCATTATCCCTATTATACTTTTGGAACCCCCTACATCCTCCCCCCCCCCCCCCCCCCCCTTGGGAGATGCAACGCTTTGGGCTTTCACCCCTTAACCCGTATTAGTACTCGGACTCAGTCTTGGACTCGATCTCGGACCTGACTTCGGACTTGGTCTCGGACTCGACTTTGGACTCAATCTCGGACTCGATCTCGGACCCGATCTCGGACCTGACTTCGGACTCGACCTCGGACTCGGTCTTGGACCCGATTTGGATCTCGGACTCTGTCTCGAACTCGGTCTTGAACTCGGTCTCCGATTTAGTCTCGGACTCGATCCCAGACTCTATCTCGAACTCGGTCTCAGAGTTGGTCTTGGACTCGATCTTTGACTTGGTCCCATCCAATGAACTCTTTGTCATTTTGGTCATGCTTTCGGGGATCCTTTAGCCTACGACACCTCGGCGAGTTGGTTCCTTACAAGTCACTCCAGACTAGGCCCATCTTTCATAGGACACAGCTGAACTCAATCCTCCTCAGCAACTATCTGAGGTGTTATACAGCCAGCATCTTCCTACTAAAATCGTAGTAGCTGACGACTCCAAGCATATTTTGTCATGCTGTTTCTTGGAGACAAAAGATGACATCAAGACACACAACTAGCAGAAAGATTCAAGCCAATCAGACGTGCTGCATGTGAATTATAGCTCTTTGAGTTCAAAATTTCCTACCGTGGAGCTCCCAGTACAGATCCAAGTGTATTACACTAAAACTTTAGCACCAGACTTGGACTTGACTTAGGTGGAGGATCTTCCTCAACTTGCAGAGTACTTGGCCATAGTCCTTGCATTGGAAATTGAGCACTCAGAGCATCAGAAGCAAAGAGAACAACAAACAAAGTCTCTGGATCAAACAGCAACGTTCTTACCAGACTTGCCAGAGACGATCTTGCCAAATGTGGTGTCCCCAGCATCTTTATTTGAAGAAGAGGACACTCATATGATTACAACTTATTTTGACGGTGCTTTCTGCCCCAAAAACCAAGTTGCTGGCATTGGAGTTTGGATGATTGATTCTGTGGAGAAAAAAGTAGCCGACCTCTCTATGACTTTGCCAGCAACATCAGCTAATGAAGCAGAGTACTTGGTGGCTATCAGTCCCATGAATTTGGCCATAGATCTCAAGTTTAAGCGAGTCATTTTCGTTGGAGATGCGCAACTCATCATATGCCAACTTACTGGAGAATACCAAGTCCACAAGAAGAACCTGAAAGAGCTATGGCAGTGGGTGGTCAACCTAAAGGATAAGTCCTCTCAGGTGACTTTTCAAAGTGTCCCTCGTGAAGAAAACTTTTAAGCAGACAGGTTATCACATCAAGCAATCACCATGATACGAGAGGTAAAAGACACTCCCTGCTCTTTGGTTTCCAAGGTCAGGGAGGAATCTAAGATAGATGAGCCCCCTAAGCCCAAGACTTCTCCAGACTCTAGGGTTCATGCTGTTTTCCTAGGTGATGACAAGGACCCGGTCTTTATTGCCACATCACTTGCTTCAACAAACACAACAAAGCTCTTGGATCTCCTCCACTGTGTCAAGGATGTGTTTGCTTGGGACTACAGCTAGCTTCTAAGAGTTCCCATGGACACAATCATGCACAATATTGTGCTTTCAGAGTCGGCCAAACCAATCCATCAAAAGATGTGGCATTTCAGCCCGACAGCTCACTCAGAGATGAAGTTGGAGATCAAGTGACTTCTAGCAACTGGCTTTATTTACCCTTTGGAGAGCTCAGAGTGGGTGGCCAATCTCATCCCTACATGCAAGGCAAATGGAAAACTCCTCCTCTGTATTGACTTTTGAGACTTGAACAAGGCCATTGTGAAAGATCACTTTCCGACTCAATTTATTGATGCAATTGTGGATGAGATGGTTGGACACTATTACTACTCTTTCATGGATGGCTTTTCAGGATACAACCAGATCTTCATTCATCCCAATCATCAAGATCTTATGGATTTCCGGACACTTTGGGGCGTCTTCGCTTTCAATGTCCTCCCGTTTGGCTTGTGTAATGTCGGAGCTATTTTTCAATGCTTTATGACCCACGCCTTTCACGACTTGATTGGAGGCACCTTGAGGGTGTATATGGATGATCTATACATGATCTCTGACTCCTTTGAGAACCACCTTGTGCACTTGGAGCAGATCTTCACTCACTGCCAACAACACAGGTTTTTCATTGAACCCGGAAAAGTGTAAATTCAGGGTGACTGAAGGCCGGCTTCTGGGCTTTGATGTCTCACAGGATGGAATCAAGCCCCAGGTAGCCAAGGCTTAGGAGATTCTGGATCGGAACCCACCAACCAACGTAAAGCAACTTCGTAGCTTCCTCGGGCAAACGGGTTTCTTTTGCCGTTTCCTCCACAACTATGCTGCACGTTCACGGCCCCTAATAGCTCTACTACAACACAGCATTCCATTTTTCTGGAGTGAGTCCCAGCAACAAGCCTTTGAATCACTGAAGCAGTCACTCCACATGGCCCCGATACTCCAACCACCAGAACAATAACTTCCTTTTGACATTTACATCACAACGGGTATAGAGGCTTTTGGAGTATGCCTTTGCCAATGTTCATAGCCTGGCAAGCCCCCACATGCAACATACTATGCCTCACATTCGTTCAAGAAGACTAAGAAGAAGTACGTGGATGCGGAAAAAGAAGCAGTGGTGTTATTTACACCTTGGAGCAATGTTGTCACTTTTTCGCTGGAGCCTGTATCCATTTCCATGTCTATTTTAATGTGTTGACCTTTCTTTTACAGAGACCAGTTCACAGTCCTTGTACTTTACCTTGGATTGTGACCATCCAAGAGTTCCAGCCAACTTTTCACATACAGCATCTTCTCCAATGGCTGCAGGTCAAGCATGTGAAGTGCAGCAGCTATTATCCTAAGTGCAATGGCCAGGCTGAGTCCAGCAATAGGATATTAAAGACAGTCATCTCAAAGTTTGCGGAGGATCACCTAAGGCGTTGGCACGAGCACTTGGTTACAGCATTGTGGGCCTTTCGGACGTTCTTCAAGACATCCATCTCCATGACCCCATTCTCCCTTGTCTATGGGATAGAGGCCGTGCTTCCAGTGGAGATCCAGGTGCCATTACTCTCACTTTCACTTCAATATGCAACAGCGATGCAACTTAGCGATGAGGACAAGCTTCATACCTATGACTTGGAGGTTCTTGCCTTGGAAGAACAACAACAATCCACGATTGAACATCTCCTTTGAGGCAAGTAGAAGATCAAGTCCGTCATTGATAACCGGCGGTTTGCCAAACCATTCGAGGATGGCAATCTTGTTCTACTCAAGGAGTTCACGCCACCTTCAAAGTTCTCCCCTCGCTGGACTGGCCCTTACTTTGTCCAACTACACATCAGGGGTAGAGCATAAGTGCTAGTTGATGTTGAGGGATGTGAGCTTCCACACGCTCACAACCACTCTCGCCTCAAATGCTTCATCTAGTGAGGCATTCCTCTTCTCTTCTTTTTATTTTTTTTTTCTTCCTTTCTTTCAATTTACTTTCATGACTCCTTTTCTTACTTTCAGAGGGTGTTTCCCCATTGGACCATGGCCCATGCCTTGGATTTCATGCTTAGGCTGCATTGCCATTTGTATGGAGGTTCCTCACTTGGCCTGGTCTATGTTCTAGGTTCTTTGGCCCTTCCCTTACCATTACTACACCCCACACATTCCCCTCACTCATTTCATATCATTTACACTCACAGTTCCATCACCAATTACTTCCAGCAGCGTTGCCCGCACTTATCTCTAGATGCCCGTCTTGCATCTTTCATTCTTTCACTATCATTCACATCTCCACTTGAGGTCACATTTACACCATACCACGGACACACATACATGCACCAACAGCAAAAGACACCACCTCATTTGGACGTGCCATTTTTGAGATATCCTTACGACCATTTGCCGATGGCGCACTAGCTTTTCTGGATCGACTTTCTTCCAACCGGGTGAGCCTGTTCACTCAAGGCACCTAGGTGGATCTTTAAGAGAGGCCACAGAAGCTAAAGCCACTTTCTTCTACTCCAGCACTTAGTGGACACATGCCACCTCCCTTTACCAGTAACCCAGCGACCACGCTGTCCTATTCAACTACTGCCTTCTTCAGTTACTCTTATTTCAGAGATGGCCACCTTCTTAGAGTGCCACCACCATCTCAGCACTCCACCATATTAGTGCTGGAGCAAGCGTAGGAGTAGAAGTGAGAGCAGATGGTTACTGGTTATAGGTTATAGGTTCCCAGTTACTGGTTACTAGTTATTGGTTATCGGTTACCGGCTACTCTAAGAAGTCAGCGCTTACTCTACGGGCCAATGGTTATAGATGGCCACCTTCTCAGAGGGCCACCACCATCTCGGCGCTCCACCATATCACTCCATCTTTCATCATTGCATTTGCATATTACACTTTCCTGAGCTGAAATCAGGGTATAAGTTAAGTTCTTTGGGTACTCACTTTTTTTCCCCTATTTTCCTCCTCTTTTCACACTTTTTCTGCATTTTTATTTCAACTTCAGTGTCCAATTTGACTACAGGGTTTTCCACTAGGTTTTCCTCCCTGTCTCCAAACTTCACACCTACCTCTTTTCTTTCTTTTCCACTGCTTCAAGTCGTGAGCACCACCATAGCTAGAGAACCAGCAAGATCATCCACCAAGTAGCCATTGTTGTTTTCTAGAGTTTATACTATTTCACACAACTACTAGCACTTGGCATCAGTAGCAGAGGTACAATCTACACTCTTTAGCGGGTTCTCGCGCGTTTGGAGCTAGTACGATCCACCATGGTCGCATGTTAGGGCGTGGTTACCGAGAGAGTGAGAGAGAGAGGGAATATTCTGGTCCTTGGAATATTCCCCATCTTCCTTGTATAAATACCTTTGCCCCACAAGGGCAAGGGGGGACATTTTGTGGAGAGCATCGAAGTATTTTTCATGTTTGAGCGAGCCTTGGGCAGGTGCCCCTCCTTCCCCCAACATTACCTGTGCAAGCCTAAAGTCAAGCTTAGAAATACTTCTCACTAGCATGTTGGATCTTCTCGTATTATCACTTATAGGTTCTATTGATGCCGACAAAGCAAGTGTTACACTACTTTTGCTAGAAGCTATTGCGAGACGGTTATTAATATCAACATTATCAGAAGCTTTTGGGGGCAAAGCATTATCATCTTGTGTAGACCAATATTGCCAAAAAAACTGTTGCACAATTGACGTCAAGCCTCCCTGGATAACAGGAAAGTGAGTATAAAAGCTGAGTGTCTGCTTACAAATCTGAGAGTGGATACAAAAATGCTCTTCCAAGGCTACAGCCGCTTCTTTGCACACATTAGCTGCATAGCCTGCTGTTTTCAATGTTTTCAACACCGCTAGGCAATACCTTTGAAGAGAAACCTTGTGTTAACGAAGGTGTAAGCAACCAAAGAGAACGACTTGAGAGATGATCCATAGAGGTTTAAATATTAAGGGAAAGGGCTTATGAATAAGAGTGCACCCCCTTTTCCAATCAGTTAAGGGTATTGGGATATTTGGGGTTAAGCGTCCTTGGGTTTGAATAATACTGGGCTAGTGACCTCCCGGGAAGTCCAAACTCATGAGCTTACATTTGGTATCAGAGGGGTTTCGGGTCCAACTTTGTTGGTTGGCTAAGGGAATTACACCACATGTTGATTGACATTTGGCAGGTCCAATTTGCTCCCGCTGGGCTCAACCCGAGGGGTAGGGTGTCAAGAGAGCAGGGCTCTTGGGAGACCTGTGGCTCTCAGCTTCCATTCACGAGGGCGTGGTGGATTGTAAGCAACAAAAGAGAACAACTTGAGAGATGATCCATAGGAGTTCAAATATAAAGGGAAAGGGCCCATGAATAAGAGTGCACCCCCTTTTCCAATCGGTTAAGAGTCTTGGGATATTTGGGGTTAAGCGTCTTTGGATTTGAATAGTACTGAGCTGGGTGACCTCTCGGAAAGTCCAAACTCAGGAGCTTATAGAAGGATACAGTTAAAAATCACTACCAACCTTAAAGCTTTGTTTATCTTTCCAGCTTTAGTAAGCATCAATGCATAAATAAGCTTGTATGGTTGAGAAGGAAGTAAAATAAACTGGGAATTACCAATCACTCTTGCAAATTCGTACACTTCCATTCGCTGATGAAGAAAAGGTTAACAATTGTTAGGACAAACACAGCTTACCTGGATAGCTTCTGGACTAGCATATGTGTGTGGATACTTACAATGGTCGGCAACTACTGGTAGAAGGGGAGAAAGACTCAAAACTAGCATTTGCAACAAGATAGCAAATATGCACTCCACATATCTGCAAGTTAAAACTATGAGAAACATCAACGTGTGACCATGTATATACCTCATCTCAATGTCTCCAGAGACAATCACCAAGATGCATAATCACTCTCTTGTCCCCAGTAGTTCGGTTAGCTGCCATTATAGACAGGTTTTCCTGCTATTCTTCAAGCATTCCTTCTACTACGTCCTACAAGTCAACATGCACTCCTTAAGCAAGAGAGTAGCTTGATAAAAGTATTTCACCTATGTTGCACCATCTACAGCAGATGCTGGAACCGGTTGAGGTTGAAGCATTGTTGATTTACTAAATTAATTTGCTCAAGTGGTCGATCACAAAAAAACATGCGAAACATAGTTTCTTTGTTGAACAATTTTAAAGGTAGAATCCTCCTTTAAGGAAAAATCTCTTATATCCAAATCAATTTCTGGTTCTTGTCTAGGTATTCCTTTGAGTATTGAATAAAGATCAACTTTTGAAATTGGCTCAATTTCAAGGAAATTTTCTAAGATTTGTTGTCCTTGGAAATCGTCTAAGCCTTCCTCCTAATTATATAATTAAGTTTTGAAGTCGATCTTTCTTTCCAATTGTATGGTGGAAGTAATGAACACAAACCTTTTTTGGTTGCCTTACTCTATATATAAGAAACCATTTTTCTAGTCTTGGTTTGTGCAAGAAATTTTTAGCCAAGGTCTGCATAGTAGAGTTTTGTAAGCATAATCTCATCATGTTATTTTAAGCACGACATAATTAAGTTTGTATTTTAAGCCAACTACATTAGTTAAAACATTTCTAATAATTCCAATGGGCTTAACACTTCAGTTATCAGCCATTTGTATATTAAATGGGGTTGGTTGAATTGAGGTTAGGCTTAATTCTCTGCAAATACTCTCTTCTAGAATATTTATGTTTAAGTCATTATCAATAAGAGTTCCACATAATAGATTCTTACCAATCTTTCTATCGATTGTAAAAACTTCATTATCACAATCTCCTAGCTCAATTACAATAGGCATAAATGGGATTAAAGTTTCTTCCTTCTTAGACGAGAGCTCTCTGAGTAATATAGTGAAAAGATGGCTTAGAGTGAGTGTAATTCTGGCATTCAAAATGTTTTTCACTACCTTCTTTTCATCCTTGCCATCTAGCTTTAGTATAGGATTTTCTTTTTGCGCTAATGATAAATTCGTATTAGCTTGTAAATGTGTGAGACTCTTTATGTTAGAATCACCATTCTCCAAATTGACTTGTGGTTGCAAGTCTTGGAATTGTTGAATGATTTCTATGCTGATATTTTTCTTTTGGTGCCATTAAGAGTTGGGGATGATTTTTACTACTTAACATCTATGTTATGATTAGAGCCTAAAAAAGAAGGGCTGAATCTAAAAACCAAGATAAAGAGAGTGAGGTAACTCTTCTATATTTGACCATTCTACTTCAACATACCTAGTTGTAGGTTGGGTATCTTTAGGAAGCCTATCA